>NC_051184.2:1947390-1995990 GCF_013339695.2 Rhipicephalus sanguineus
TCGGGATGATAATTCTTTTTATCACTTCCGTGTTGCAGCCGACGCCACGGCCAATTTTCGGTTTCATGAGGCATCCAGGCTTCGCCTTAATAAGCTAAACGCTGACGCTCCTTTAGAGAAACTGCCGATGGAGAGACTACGTGGATTTTTCGCACATGATCCCGCACCGAAATAAAACTAAATGTTTACCTTTAGTGCTCCGTCTTCTGAAATTTCTGGCAGTCCCCCAAGCTAACATTCGTATGTTATCTCCAGATAAGAGTCCGTTTGTCTAAAGGGTGTGAAGTATTCTAAAGAGTTTTCGTTTTAGACGATTATCTCATGTTCTCTTTGTATGGCAAATAGAATTGCTGGAAAAGTCATCGGTCTAACCGGATCAGCATGGAGGCTTTTCAGGATAAATATATTTGCTGCGCGTTATGACACGGCTCCATAGCAGTCCGTAGTCGCCGGTCGTAGGCTCTGCATTTGGACAGCTTGCTGCTTCCCGTTGTAGAGAACTCGGTAATCTTTGTTTCCTTCTGAGCACATGTATGGACTGCTTTATGCTCTCCCCTAGCAGAGACGTTACTTAATACTGACACGCCCACTTCTTGTTTTTTTTGATGTATTTGGGTTTGACCAGCAGGTACGGTTATCAACGCTCGACGCTGTCCGCGCCGCAGTGTTCGAGAGGCTTCGCGATTGTAGTAGATGTTTTTGTTAAGATCGCGGGCAGGACGCGAATAGTCTAGATTATTCCGGAGCATGCGCGACCACGAGTGATAAGACTGGAAAGTTCGATAAGTGATGTATAAAAGACGGCGTGTCCCAGCCATGAGCAGTTTTTTCGACGGCCGACGCTCTGTTCGCCGCTAACAGTAATAATAATATCTGGGGTTTAACGTCCCAAAACCACGATATGGTTATGAGAGACGCCGTAGTGGAGGGCTCCGGAATTTCGACCACCTGGGGTTCTTTAACGTGCACTTAAATCTAAGTACCGAGCCTCAAACATTTTCGCCTCCATCGAAAATGCAGCCGCCGCGGCGGGATTCGATCCCGCGACCTTCGGTCAGCAGTCGAGCGCCGCCGCTAACAGTGTACAGTGTGTATTGCTGTAGTTTGACTTTCCTTTTCCCGGCCACAAGTTCGGCCAAATAAAAGAGTTTCATCTTCGACACGCCGGCTGCTTCCTTCGTCGACGTCGCGACCCCGTGACAATACTACCAATTGTTTGGCGAGTATCGCGCAACTTCGTTTCCTTAGCGCAAACGAGCGAATCCGCTGGGGAATAAATACCGTCTCCATAAAAATACACGGCAATTCACAGTGCATGTACTGAATACGAATCGAACCAGTGACCTACCAAGTGTATCGGAACTCGACGCACTGGCCTTATCTGAGCATGTTTAGGATGGGCCAATTGGGATTTCGGGGTGGGCAAAAGAAAAAAATGACGGAATGGGCATTAGACAAGTGGAGGAACTTGAAAATGGGGAAAAAAAGCAGGCCCTGTCGAAAATTTCACAGTAGGCCAATTTGACATACGGAGAGTGGGCAACTTGAAGATTTGATGCGGGCCAATTGGACAGTTAGAGGGTGGAAATATTTGCGATTGAGTCAACTGTAAACCTTGAGTTGGCCGAACTTCAGGATAGGCAGGCAAGAGAAGCGTCTTACCCACAATCTCATGGACAGTGAGTCAATTGTTACGTGTATTTAACAACTGCAGTGGAGGTTCTGCAATTTTTTTTAAGACAATGTGTTTCTGGGGCGCTTCCACCGAACTTCTTTAATGGGGTATGGTGTTGTTATCCAGGAAACCTTCTAACGGAATTCAGCTATCGCATTAACTCGTCTACTAGCTACACTGGCCAACGTTTGGTTAAATAATTGACAATGCTGGTTAGCTATTAACTACATTCGGCTATCCGCTGTTTTAACAGCGGTATTTTCATTGAATACGAATCAAAACATCATGTTGTGTACCATTTTTATTTTCTAAACGTACTTACAGCACTCTACACAAGCATGTTTAACAATTATTGCTCATTGCAATCAGGCCACCAAGGCTCAAGAGCCTAGCGCGCCAAATTGACTTCCTTGGCGGTAGAACACCATAGTCAACTGAGATACCATGTTCAGAGGAAATATTCACAGCATAAATTGACTAGTGTGAATTACAACTGTCAATTCGAATAGCATAACCGCGACTCGAAGACAATTCGTCAGCGTCGCGAGAACGCCCCGAGCGTCTCGGGACGTCGAAAGGAAACAGCATGCACCCTTATGGAAAACGCGTCAAGCGTCTGAACGCGCTTGCTTGCACGCAAGACTTCCTGATGAGGCACGCCCACGTGACGTATACAAGGAGGTTTAAAAATAATTACGTTTTAAAACTCCTCGGGCGTGTGACAAGACCATGAGGCTTCGTTCGGTACCAGATGCCTACAGCTCAAATCTAGCTGAGGGTGCATTGTGCCTATTTGGTTTGTGTTTGTCTGCTACAGACAAATGTGTAGTGAAAACTGTGCAGACAACAGTGTAGCACACAATATGTGCTACACTGACGTCAATCGCAGGTGTGTGAGTGTGTGTGTGTGTGTGTGTGTGTGTGGTGTGTGTGTGTGTGTGTGTGTGTGTGTGTGTGTGTGTGTGTGTGTGTGTGTGTGTGTGTGTGTGTGTGTGTGTGTGTATGAGTGTGTTATGACGTCAAAACGGAATCTGAATTGTCTACCCAAAAAACCAGTTATGCTTTATCAAAGAAACGCAGTAAGTT
This sequence comes from Rhipicephalus sanguineus, assembly GCF_013339695.2. Lineage (NCBI taxonomy): Eukaryota > Metazoa > Arthropoda > Arachnida > Ixodida > Ixodidae > Rhipicephalus > Rhipicephalus sanguineus. The sequence continues at coordinate 1,950,152 of NC_051184.2, forward strand.
AAAAAAGAAAAACAAAAAAATGTGCTAGCAGGAAAAGAAGGAGAAGCACAGAGGGCTCACTTACAAGTGAAAGTTTATTCATCACAACATCGCTATATCGCGAAAAACCAAAACCAAACCGAAAGAAGCGTGCCACGACATAGGTTGGCAAAAGAAACGGAATTCACTCAGACTCACTGAAGAAATACATTTTTTTTCACGCTTAGGGCTCACTCGGGCTCAGATTCACCAAGACTTCCCTCAACTGGACTCCCTCAGACTCATGGCTCGGTCTGAATCTCAGTGAGTCTGAGTGAGTTTGCCGACCTATGGTCACGAGACAGTTCAATGCGAATCGAAAGGTCGCCGAGCCGCAGTTGCGGAAATAACGGCCCGCAAGCCTCGTGATGAGTGCCTTCCGTGACCGCACAAGGGACCGCGGAGCGCGAAAAAGCGGCGACAAAGGACGGCATTAGTATCGCGCACGATAGAACGTCATCAAGAGAGGAGGCATGATAAAGGAGAGAAGGACATACGAACAAAGGCTTATCCTTTAAGGAGGAGGCGAGGGCAGCAGAAAACCACTTTTCCTCTCTGTGTGCTCGAAGCCTATGATCGAAGGATCAGGGTAAGGAAAACTGATCGCGAGCTGTAAGCGCGTGGATGGGACTCGACCCGTACTCGTCGCAGCGAGGGGCTCAGGAGTCGACCATCACTGCCCTCTCACTTTCCGCGTCTTGCTTTTTCTCTACCCCCCCCCCCCTCTCTCTCTCTCTCTGTGCGGCAATATCATTGTAGAGCCAAGCCCTGAGCCCGAAGCCGGATGTCCAATTTCGATCCACTGTCGAAGCCGAAAAGACAATAAAAAGTTGCTGCCACCACGTGGCTGAAAGGAAGAAGACTATCAAGACGCGAGCCGGCGGGTGTCCCGAGGAAAAGCCGCAGTCCGTGTGCGAGTGTGCGTGCTCGAAAAAGGAAAAAAGAAAGACAGAAAACAGAAGAAGGCAAGCCGGAAGATACAACAGTGACAATGCAAAAGAGATAAACCGTGATGAACGATTACGAGTGGCGTGCATGACCTCATCATTCGGAGATTACGTCATATACTTGTACCCTTCAATAAGAAAACAAGGCAATGGAGACAAATAAATTGAACGAAGGATTGGTACAAAAGTACAAGCGTATATATATATATATATATATATATATATATATATATATATATATATATATATATATATATATATATATATATTATATATGTCCCAGCTATCTTTAGCCAAGGGTTAAAAAATACAATATTAGAGGCCAGCGAGTGAAATCAGTTGCAAATTGCTGACAGTCGCCTTGCACGCTACAGATACCTTGTTTTGTAATTAATTAGTTTGTTAATTAGGACTATTTAACTAAATTGCTAAATATTGACTTTAGGCAAGAAATGCGACTTGCAAAGTTCGAGAGCGTCTTCAGAAACACCCATTGCATTATTTGCGATAAAGAAAGTTTCACGTATAGCATTTTTTCCAAACTGCAAAGAAAGCCCGCGAAATACAAAAAGACCCACGCGACTAGCGCATTCGCGCGCAGCGAACATGCTACTCTCAGCCGTGGTTTGAGCGAACGAAATCAGCTGCGGCCGCGACTCGCCGGCTCTGCTGCAGCGGTAGGCCGATAAGTTGGCGGTTTCTTAAGTTGGTGGTTGGTGGTTGATAAGTTGAGGTGCGACGGTTGGCCCGAGTCAGCCAATTGGCACGCGTGACGGTGCAAGTTGTAGCGAGCGCTGGCCAAGAAACCACCGCCAACTTATTGGCCTAGCGCTGCAACGGAGCCGGCGAGTCGACCAATCAGGAATTTCAAGGTACTTTTTATTCGTATTTTGGCCACTGTGGCTCAACAAAGTTTTCTGAAACTTGCCATATTATATCTGTCGCCCCCTGATAACACAGTGTCCGATTTTGACCGATAAAGGGTATATATACGGGACCTAGCACACGCCGTCAAAAATATATGACGTCACGAATAGTTGGTTCCCAAATCGCGATGATGACGCGGCCCCCTGTACTTCCCTCTTACGCGTTTTCTCGCTTACGAAAAGCGTCTTCCCGCAGCAACAGCGGTGCGTTTGACACTGTGAAAGGGTAACTTATTATTGCGAGAAATGCTGTCTTTCTCTATAGTATAACCTTACTGCTAGTAATGAAACCAACAGATAATGAAGCCAAGGAACCTTTTGATCCCCTCTCCCTCTTTTGGTCATTCAAAGCGAGACGGGTCTCATTCCGGCAGACGATGCATTCGGTCGTATGCGAGGGCCGGTCAGCTGCGAGCTCGTAAAAAGATCACGTGCTACGTGACACCAGCTGTCAAAAAAAGAAGAAAAAGAAACAAAAACAAGAGTTTTCCCCACTCGCCGTCATGGCTACGAGCGGCGCTGGCTAACACTCCCAAGTTTACATGCACATATAGGTACGTACCCGATAAAGGGGACGGGAGGACGATTGCCGCTGTAGCTCAATCCGCCTCTTTCATTTTCCTGTGCTTCTCTCTGGCGTTTTGGAAGGGTTTGGTAGGGGCCGGGACAACCGGTATTGCCAGAAGCAAAGCCTCCGAGATGAAAGACGTTTCGCGACTTTTCCGCTAGGGGAGAGCGCATGCGCAGGGGCGTCGTGAAAAAGGCGGATTGACAGAGCATCCGACGCGTTATGAGAAGCTTGCACGTTCGGTCCCAGCGGCAAGTTGTCTTGTTGTCCACTTTAATTTCTTTAGATTACTACAATACAGTTAAAACAGTGCAATTAACTTCCCCTATACCTTCCTTGGCCGCATTGTCTGTTGGTTTTCATTAAGCTTTTGTCTAACGAAAAAAAAAAAAACGAGCCTTTCAGAATTTCCTCTTCTTTGGTTCGCGCTTAACTAGCAGTATGTCGTGCGAATAAGGCCGTATTACCACTCTTGTCACTTTAATTCCTGATGTTTTTCGCTGATCGGCGAGAGAAGGGAGCGCGGGAAGCAGTTACATAAAGCGGGAAACATCCCGGGCGAGCAGCAGCAGCAGCAGCAGCCCGGTTCTCGACTCGGACATCGCTCGATAGCCTAACTGTTATTGGCGGCCACGCCATTACTTCGCCCGGGAGGTGGCTAAAATTAAATTCTCGGCCCTGCGCCGGTCGATGGGCGGCTGCAGGGGTCGATAGAGTCCGCGGGGTGATGCGGTCGGCTGCGTCCCGCGCTCACGCTATCTCAGTACGTGCGTGCCACCCGTAAGCCACGTACTCGCGCAGGAAGAAAGCTCCGGGACGAAGCCAAAGAAACGTCGCACCTCATATTCAGTTCGCACAGCGCTACAGAAGATTAACAGAACTAAAAGGCTTTCTTTCTGAGAAATCCGTATGGATTTCCTCGTGGCTCCGTGCTACAAACGGGCGGTTGTCAGATTTCCTTTCTTAATCCTTCCGCCAGCTTGCAGGATTCCGCAGAACCGATTTTCAGTATCTTGGAATTCAATACTCACACTGTAGAAGTTTTTACACCCAAAAGGGTGTAAATGACTTGTCACAGAGACACAACATTAATGAAAACCAGCAGACAAGCACGAATGTATAGGGGATGTTAATTGAACTGTTCTAGGTATATGCAATAATTGTGAGTTGTGGAGAAAGTAGGGCGGACGAAAGTAAGTGGTCGCAGGTTCGGTCTCTGAGCGACAAGTTGTCTTTTAGTCCACTTTACTTTCTTAACATCTATATCACAATGCAATACACCTAAAATCAGTACAATTAACGTCCCCTATAACCTTCCTGGCCTTGATTATCTGCTGGTTTCATTAATGTTGTGTGACTTGTGTCACACAAAGATGTGACTGTGCTGCGGGCTCCGCGCAGGCCTGGCGTTTTTTGACACCCGCTGAGAAGGCTGCCAAGAAGGTGCACAGGGATGTGAGGGCCTGTACCACGGGTGTTATTCTGTAAGAGTACTGTAGGTAGGGCTGTTCATGTCAGCGTGCAGCAAGACATGCATGTCTTGGACACAGGGGTGTAGTCGGGGAAGTAACTCCAGTTACAGTGAAAGTCGTTAGAGTTGTATGAATCACATAAGTAGGGCCATTATTTCCCTATGTTTCTACTTGTCCTCAACAGGTACAGACTGCGGTGAACCAAGAGTGTACATCTAAGTATATCACATATTACATCTAATAAGTCAGCTGCATGGGTCGGATGTGGATCGGTGTCGCGTTCACCAACTCATTCAGCTATCGCATTGGTGCTGCGGATTAGGCCATGGCGATAACTGCAACTGTGCAGATCATCTCTTGTGCCGCTGTCCCCATTTCGAAGAACATCTGCGGACTCTCCAGTGCACCTTGAGGAGAGTCGATGATCGGCCTTTTACTGAAGGGAAGGTCTTGGGAGCCCGGCCTCACGCTCATCAGCTCAGTAAGCCACACCAGCCCTCCGGCAGTACTTGCAGGCAACAGAGTTGAGCAAGCGCCTGTGGTACGTTGCACTGTGTGTCGTGAAATGTTGTGTGCACTGATGTTGTGTGCACTCTCTCTCTTTTACTGCCTGTTCTCCTCCCCATGTGTAGGGTAGCAAACTGGACGTAGTCTATTTAACCTCCCTGCCTTCCCTCTATTCCTTTTCTCTCGCTCTCTCAGCTGCATGCTTCGAGGCACACGCAGCGAATATGCTTGCCTATTTCAAGGCCGAAACGATCTCTTTTGCGAGGCTCCCTTCCTTAACTCAAAGACACCCATAGGAAGGGGAAACAAGCAGATCGCCGGTCTCGAAAGTACTGCAACGCCGAAAAAACCCCGCGTGATGGAGCATCTGGCCGATCTCAACCACGGCGCTGTTCGCGCGAAGAATGAATGCCCCTGCCCTTTAAACGGCGCGGCCTCGGCGACACCACGTTGACGGCGCTGACGAGCTCTCGCGCGCGCCTTTTCATCTTGTCTTCGTTTTCACGCCTGTCTCGTTACACCCGCGTGACTCGCGGGCTCGCCTCGTAAAGCTTGGCTGGGGTTGCAGACTTATAAACGCTCGGCACTGTTTCGCGACATTCGGATTTCCCTTCACCGCCTTATATTCTAAAGATCGGGTGACGCTAAACGGCTGTTCGCGGTGTCCGTCAAGTGCTCTGGCTTGCGTTCGGCGCGCGAGCTCACCCCACCCTTGTTGACGATGTCGATGGCCGTAAAACAAGGGTGGTAGTTTATGCGCTAGAGAGACAGCGAGGAATGGTAAATCGTGTGAAGCTGTGCTTGCGTCTTCCCGTCCAACACTGGATCCATGTGCCGCCGCCTCCCCTGACTCCTTTCCCAGCCTTTCCGTGGAAGTTGTAACGATCAAAATAGATACACAAGAGGTAGAAATCTGAGCACATTGACGGCGGTTCGTAGCTTGAAGATAGCCGAAGAAAACGTGCACACAGTATCAGGGAATGAACGAGGTCAACGGAAACGCCCAAGTGCGTTGCTCGCAAGCCCCCTCTAATATGTTGATAGCGACCACGAGTGTCGTATAGACTATTTTACGGATGGGTTTCGGTGCCGCCACGCTGGGCTGTTAACCTTGCCGTGTTTTATCTTGAACAACTAAGCGAACAGTGCTACGGTGGGCGTACACACATGAAAACAGTTGGGTTGGTGCATTCGGCGTTTCCTGACTTTATCAGTTCGCGTCAGATATATAAAAATAAGAAAACATTCGTTTAACAGCCCATGATGGCGGCGATCATATCACTTGCGTAACATAGTCTATATGGCTTACGTTTCTTGTATAAGTGCTCGCGCTCAACTCAGTCACTCACGAGTGGATTAGAAAGCAAGCAGTATATTAAGGCGAAAGCCTTAGATCCCTCACCAAACGCAAAAATTGACCGTCGGGTCAACACAAGTGATGCAAGAAATCATCACGCGATGACGTCATGGTGTTACATAACGTTACTTCACATGATGACGTCATGAAATGACACAGTCGTTTGTCAAAGGTGGGCCGATCATGGTGGCAGTGCTAAACGAATTGAGGTGCAGAAAGCTTGCAATTCCTCCGATCCTGAAGGCAATGCAGAACCACGTTAGGTACAGAAAGCTTTCGTAGGGCGGCGGGGGAGGATGAGTACATCGACTGAGAAAAAAAGCCGAGGTGGCTTTCGCCTTCGAGTCGTCTCAGAGGAATGCAATAGGGAACTCTGTGAGTTTTTCTGTTAGGTCAAAGGAAAGATAACTTGCTGGGATGAAGCTTTACAACACACACACACACACACACACACACACACACACACACACACACACACACACACACACACACACACACACACACACACACACACACACACACACACACACACACACACACACACGCACGCACACACACACACACACACACACACACACACACACGCACGCACACGCACACACACACACTTACAAGCGCTCTCAACTCCATCGTTAACGGCCTTGGCCTAAATACAGCAACACTCTCCGAACCATCGGCTCCCGCAGCTGCGCTTGACAGGACACGGAGCCGCATCGCGTATCCAACGAGCGATGCAGCTATATATGAGCAACAGCAAAATGCGCGCGTCGTTTCTCGATATTAAGTCATGAAAAATGTAAGAGAGTGGGAGGCCCTCTTTTCGGGGCGAACGGGCCGATGATCAGGCGCAAACGTCCGGCACATCGGAGGCAACGCACCGGGCCCTGTAACGCGAGCATCATCTCCCAGAGCGGCCCGCGCACCGAAAAGAGCATCCATACACCATATGGGCTGCGAAGAAGGGGTGGCGGCCATACACCCCCCTACGCCCATGGGCTGTAAACACACACAAACACACACGAGCTAGCTTGCGTTTATACGGAGGCCGGCCTAGCAGCTATCGGCTGGACGCACAAAGAGGCAATGCCCGAAAAAAGAGCCGATCGACCGGCCAAGCCAAGCCAGCTGGCCCGTTCGTCCGACCGGCAGGCCATGAATAGTTGAGCGTTGCCGACGCGCCAAGCATGTGGAACGCGCTCGCGCTCCAATTACGACTAAACGATGCCGCCTCTCCGCGGCGAGCGAGGCATCGCTCTTCTTCCTCGCTTTCACTCCATCTGTCTCGCGTGTGTGCGAGCAGTCGTGTCCGCTTGTCAGTCACTGTCGATGATATAGCGACGCAAACACGCAGACTGAATGCAGAGGCGAGCTTGTTGTCTATTGCCACCATATAGTTTCATATTTGTACACTAAAGCGAAATCTGGCGCTAGTGTCCATGGGAGCTGCGACGCATGACGCTTCAGCCAGCATGGGAACGATGGGTTGTACGTGGATATGCCTAAACTTCATTCTTTCGGCTCCGTGTGGCCTGCAACCGCTTTGTCACAAGACGAAGTTCAGAAAAAATGCAGCAGTCCTGACTTCAGCAGCTTGACCCTTTTTAGGCTGACCAATTCAAGTCAGCTCACGAGGTTCAGAACAAGCCATTTTTTTTTATCCGATACAAAATGCAGAACTACAGTGTACCACAATAATTCTAGTACACTACAGCTAGAACACAACAATAAACAAAGCCACAATTGCGTTCGAAGCCGCAAGCACGAAGAATAGACATCCATGTACTGCCCATCATTGCCATGGTGACTGAACGATCGCAGCGACCGAGTTCCCTGAATGTATATTGTAGGAAACTATGATTACGACACACAGTGCCCCACCGGACCATGCATGTGCATCCAGAAGCACATAGATGCACATACATGCACAAACTGGCTAGCAAACACAACACGTGGGAAGTCCTGAACCAAGGACGTACGGTTGATGGAATAGCACCCACTGCATGCTACGGATAGAGCTGACGAGGTGCTTTTCTGGCGTGTCAGGAGAGAAGCTGACGTTGTGTGAAGAGCACCATGTGTTTGCCCAATCGCATATCGCTGACGCATTGACCGCCACCTCACGGTGAACGCATTACGCAACGAGTCCCTACTGAAAAAACCTATATGGTTTCATACAGGATCCGTATGGTTTTATACGGACTTACAGGACTAATATAGGAATTGTACAGGACCGTGTGGGGGTATATAGAATCCAAACAGGATCCAAATGGGACCTAAACAGGACCCATATGGCGGTATATAGGACGCAAGTAGGACCTACAGAGGACCCATATGGCGGTTATAGGATACAAATAGGGCCTCCAAGGACCTATTTGGCGGCATATAGGATCCACACAGGAGTTGTTTTCTTTCATCCGCTCTCATTCAAACCTCTCACAATCTCTTCCTGATCAATACTTCGCCTTTTTATCTTTATAAGTGGCAGGACAGCACTTAATTCTCAATGTTATCTTTCAAATTCCCTTTAATCTCAATCTAGCTCTCGAACCAGCTGGCTTTTTTTTTTATCTTGACAAGTGGCAGTGCAGCACATAATCATCCGCTTTCATCTACACCTCTTACAACATCTTTTTGCACGCGCACACGGCCCAACCAAACATCTTGACACCCAGACACCAAAGTTTTGCAGTTCTGAAGTGTTCTTAACCCTTTGACACGCTATGTACACAATTGTGTACACCACCTGTTTTTGCTAACTGTGTCAACTAGGGGCTAAGAGACAGTATTTCATGCAAGTGAGTATTTCATGCTTCATTAATTTCGCTTAATGTAATGACATTCATTTTTATCGTACATGTGAACTTATGAGTGCTTAAATTTCCTTCACATTCCTGCTCATTATTCCACAGATGCCTTCAACAAGTATGTGGCCGAGAAGCCCAAAGAAGTGCCGGGAGCTGAACGTTTGAAAAAGATGAACCGTTTTATTGCGGAGATGCTTAAAGATTTAAATAAATAATCAGTTACCAAATATTCTTGCCTGATCGTTTTTCTTCAAGTATATGTAAGCGCAGCAGTGAATTCTTACGTTCTTATAATTAGACTGCTGCTAGATATAATTACAGCTTGAATTGCTGTATATATTTGCTTTTATTACACGCTTCATAAACTGGCATGTCTTTATCAATATGTTCCTTTGCTGCACGTCATTTGTGACCCAAATCGCTGATTCGGCCCATATTACCCATATCACCTGTAACACCCATATAATCAACCTACCTGTATCACCTATACGACCTATATCACCTATACAACCTATATCACCTATAAACCTGTATCACCTATAAACCTGTATCACCTATAAAACCGTATCCCCTACACGACCTGTATCCAATAACATCATATGTATGGGTCCTGTATATATAGGAATTTTCAGCAGGGTAGGTAGGAACAGTAGACTGTAAAAATATAAAAAACGCAGAAGCATACTTTTTAGTCTCAATTAAGGAATACTAATATGAAAGCCTTCTCCTAGGAATCCTAAGTGAAATCTTCCACCGTCAAAGGTGAACGCGCTCTGATTGGCCAGGCTCCTCTTAATTGGCTCACAGGACAGCTACGAGCTGATCTGAATGACTAAAAAAGGACCAACATGGCGCAATTTAATAAATCAAGAAGAACACCACTACAGCATTGAATTGACGAATGTAAATATAATATTAATTGCCAAGGGCTCAAAGCCCCAAAACCACGATATGATTATGAGAGACGCCATAGTGAACGGCTCCACAAATTTCGACCATCTGGTGTCCTTTAACGTGTGACTAAATTTAAGTACACGGGTCTTTAACATCTCGCCTCCACCGAAAATGCGGCCGCCGCGGCCGGGATTGGATCCCGCGACCTTCGGGTAATCAGTCAAGCACCATAACCAGACCAGTGTGCCGGGTGCCGAATGCAAAGCCAACAACAGCTTTTCGGTGCTACATTATAATACGAGCCTGTCATGTATATATTACCGTGCGTTCCGTATACGTAAATAGACACAACATAACGTGATTCGTGCCTCTACAATTAACGAAGGTCACTGCTGGGAAACGACATCTTCTTATGAATTATAAGAACAAACGTATCAGTAGTAGGTCTAGCATTTTTAGCATTAGCATGTTGTACTGATACGATAAACAACTCAAACTTCCCAGCGTCTTCAACACGATCATTCGAGCCTTTAATGCTGGCACTATTAAGGCGTGCGACGGAGCATTAGCTCTCTTTAATACACTGACACTTTTTCTAAGATAAACGGGACACGAAAGAAGCCTCGTGATCCGTGTTTCCAAACATGTAAGTGCGATGAAAGGAAGTGAAACGTAAACGACGACCTATATATGTATATCGTCTCGAAGTCACTAGAAACGCTAACAGCTTCTCGAGGGTGCAGGAATGCCTGGTTAATGAAGCTTACGCGCACTAAGCGAGTTCGCGTATCTGTTTTGAAAGCGCCTTGCAGGAGACAGGAGAGATACGCGCAGTATATATTTCTAAAGGCTATGCGACGGTCCATTGCTTTAAAGGGACACTAAAGAGAAAACATGTTTTTTATTAGTAAATCAGTCTTTCGCAATTGCAAAATCACCACTCTTGCCGTGAGAAGGTGCTTGGTAAGCGAGAAACCGCGCAAACAGAAAATGCGGGCGGCGACGCCACCTTTGATTCCCGCGACAAACGTGCTGACGTCATGGATTCTGACGGCTTATACTAGGGCCTACGTAGTGTCTAATGAGTAAAAATGAAGTACATCGTCCTCGGAGGGGGCCGTAGACTTAATACACCAAGGTTCAGAAAATTTCATTGAGCCATGTCGCCAAAATACGAGAAATGCAATTTGAAATCAATGACGTCACGCGCGGAGATTTTGGGGCGACATTTAAAAATAGTACTTTGACCTTGACTTTCTCCTCTATCGAACCTATGATGGTGGAAATAACGACGTTAGAGTTTTCAGAGTAGAATTTATCGATAAAAGGCCTTTCACTGTTTCATTTTAGTGTCCCTTTAAAGCGTGCGACGAAGTCTTGTTAATACACTGACACTTTTGCTAGGATAAGCAGGACGCTAAAGAAGCCTCATGATTCGAGTTTCCAGCCACGTAAGCGCGATAGAAAAAAAAAATGAAACGTAAACGACGAGCTATATATATATACCATCTCGAAATCGGCGCTAACAGCTTCGCGAATGTGCAGAAACGCCTGGCTAATGAAGCTCACGCTCACTAAGCGATCTCGCGTATCTCCTTTGAAAGCGCCTTGCAGGAGGCAGGAAAAGATACGCGCAGTATATATTTCTAGAGGCTATGCGACGGTCCATTGCCTTTTAAAGTGCTATACAGAGTCTCCAGAAAGCGAGAGCTTGGGTCTGTGCCAAACAGCTCTGCGTAATTACTCGAATCTGTATGGCCGGTTGGTTGTCAATGCGTGTTTATGCGCCAAGAGTTTGTGAAACTTGGAAGGGCTGTCTCTCAGCGATAAACAGCTGTTTCGAGGGAGCAAACATTACTCGAACTTATGCAGCTATAGGAAATGTCCACGAATATGTCCGGTTGCACGAGTGTTGACGTTCATGTTTCTTTAAAAAGGAACGCTTTAAGAGCACTTCGTACAGGACGCCGCATGTGAAACAGCACTTCAGCGACGGAAACACGTCGACCATCTGTTTGGACAACGTGTTTTGAGTTGTAAAAAAGCGTTGGAATCGAAGAAATGTTAGGAATACCCATAGCTCTCTGCGGACCATATAAAACGCCGGCCTGCTGATTACCACAAGAGATGCAACACAGACGCTATTTGTCCAAAGAAACGAAAAGAAGGAAAATCACACACTTCGTTATGCATTCGACGAAAACGACTCGAAGGCGAAAGCCATCTTCTTCTTTTTCTGCTTATTTTCCTTCTCAGTCGATTGTACTGATTCATCCCCGACTGACTGCTCCCTTTAAAATTGAACCGGACTGTACGTGAAACCGTACTTTCGTAACAGCGCGAACCAGTCATTCATGAAGCATCGTGTTCATTGATTATCACGCAGACGGAAATCGACAACGACCGCATTATATCGGCTCATTCGCTTCCAAACCCAACCCGTGGAGTCCTACGTTAGAACGAGAACAGCGCGCCACTCTTCCCACAGTGCCTCGGGACAGCGGGCGTATCCTCATATTTATCATTAAGGCGAAAGCCTTGATGCCTCATCAAATGCGGAAATTTACCATCGGCGTCAATACAAGTGATGTACAAAAAACATCACCACACGCTGACGTCACAGCTCGTCAATATTCGGTGCTTTACATGATGACGTCATCACTGACGTCGTCGCTTGGTCAAAGGTGGGTCGATCCCGGAGGCAGTGCAATACCAGGTAAGGTGCAGAAAGCTTTCGGAGGGGAGGGGGATAGCATTAGTATATGAACTGAAGAGAAGAGATGCTTTCCGCCTTCGAGTCGTCTTAGCCGAATGCATAAAGGACCCTGTGAGTATTTGAACGAACCATACAACAACATACGAAGGCTTCATGTTTGCCTTTTCATAACCTAGCATTCTCTAGCATACCCTGGAAACAGGGCACGACCAACAGCGAGCCCAACTCGCCCGTAAGCAAGTACTACCGAAATACACACAAGCCTTCCAGTCTTTGACCGTTCCGAGCGAGCACACAGGTATAGTATTAATTGTTCCCAAGCCCAAGCGCGCTCCAACTACACCGCACCCTAAGCCGCCCATTTCCCAAGGGGATTCTCCGTGTAACTCCCTCCGGTTACAATCGGACGCAAATCGAGACGGGCCCGCCATCAAGGGGAGTCTAAAGGCTGGCCAGACCGCAGCGGCAGGCGGTTATCTTTTGTCGTACGACCCCCTCCTCTTGCCCGCATTGCCATGCATAAAAATTAGCCGCGCTTCGCTGCACTTATAGTATAGACCAGAAGCTGCACGTGTACTCTTGTTTCATCTATTGTGTGCAACACTGTAGAAGCTACGCACGGAGTCCGGTGAGCAACGTGTATAACACCGCACGTTTCATAATCACTTTTCGCGGCCAAAGATGCACGCGCGAGCCGAGCACGAGCGGACATGCGCGTGATTCGGCCGGGATTCGATCCCACGACCTTCGGGTCAGCAGTCGAGCACCGTAACAACTAGACCATCGCGGCGGCTCCCGAAAAGGAACACAACTATACATAAAATGTTCAGGAAACGACATACCAACAACTGCGTCACGCCGCTGCGTTCGTTTTTAAAGTATAGCAAACTGTCGTCGCTTATCACTATAGCTAGCCGAGAGCAATAACAATTTTGTACGAACTCGCTGACTAAGAACAGCGAACGGAGCTATTACAAGAAGACTTACAAGCCTTCGCAGCGTTGCACGTTATGCATGCAACAAAGCTGTATCGTCAATAGACTTCACTACGTCCTACTGCCCACCGTACCGTACCCTATAGCAACCGGACTCATCTCCGTTACACCGATACTGGACACCGATACGGACTCGGACCGTTGAGAGCGTGCGCTCGGCAACAAGACCTCGCGCAAGCGCATCGAGGCAAGCGCATACAATACGTCGCTCGAGGGCAAGCAACAACCGGGTACAGATAGATGTAACTGTGAGCGGTGCTGGAATAGTCGCAGCAGTGGGAGTCGCGGGTGGGGGGGTTCTGTTGTAGCGTGTTTGTGCTGCGCAAACGATTGGGAAACAAAGGCGAGCTTGGCTATATAGCTATCGGTCCGATCGAGCCCAGATCCACAGCAGTAGCAGCTTTCGCGTGGGACGCCAGCAGTATATATATGTTCACATTGCTTGCCCGAAGCCATGGCTTTGCCGCCGAAAAGAAGTAATCGATGCTTTTTTTTTCGCAGAGACGCGATAAGATCGACAAGAGGGGAAGTGGTGGACGACTGAGGTGGGTAAACAGACCTCCGGGGCTCGATCGACGGTGAATCGGTCCCGTTTCGAGGCAAACATGAAATGAATGACAAGAACGAAAGCACAGGTTTGAGAGGAGGAGACGGGCGCAGAACTAGGGCTGCACCGGTGGTGAACGAGGGTCGACCTGGAGCCTGAGTGCGCCTTCAAGATGAGTTCACTGAGACTGAGATATATCTATCTCAGTGTCAGTCTCAGATAGATAGATAGATAGATAGATAGATAGATAGATAGATAGATAGATAGATAGATAGATAGATAGATAGATAGATAGATAGATAGATAGATAGATAGATAGATAGATAGATAGATAGATAGATAGATAGATAGATAGATAGATAGATAGATGTAGTAGGAGAAAGCGGGTGAGTGTGAAAGGCGAGAAAGCCCTGTGGAACGTCTATTGATCTTGGACTCCGATGGCTCGGTCGACTAGCCGCGCAGACCGGAGTTCGGGTGTATGCTTGACTGGGAGGGAAGTACTTCGAGGCCATTTCGAAGTTCGGCGTGCCTTCCGGTCCTTGCTGCGACGCCGGAAGTTCAGTTACGCTCGGGAAAATTTACTTTCGTTTCTCGGCTTCCCTTCTAACACGCGCGAGTCTCCGTGACACGCTCTCTTGGCGCTCGGCGTGCCCGATGAACGGGGATCACGCGATAACTGCGGATATTTCAATTATCGGAGCCTTCTTGTTAGCGTGGTAAGCGCACTGCAAACAGCTCAATTCAAGGGAAATGAGCGCTACTTCTAAAGAGAGGAACAATAACAAGAAAAAAAAAAAATGGAGCCATTCTACTCCGTGAAGATTGGGAACCAGCAGAGCTGACTGGCGCACTCCCGTCTCTGCTCTCGCCGGCGTTCTTCATAAACGCGCCCTGCTCCTCGGGCGTTCTCACAATGCATGCGTGGTCGCCCGAAACGTCGCATTAGGGAAGGTTCGGTCGATACAAAGACGAGCAGCAAACATCCACGATCCTTCCGCGACGGACGAGGTTTTTTCGCAACACACAATTTTTCTTTTTATCGAGACCCGTAAAAGCTTCGGATCCCTCTCATTCCAGTATTATTCACGAGCAGACGCAGAAAATGAAGGAAACAAAGAAATAGATAATGCACTGCGGACTCGCGGCAGTTCTCAAATATTCACCGCCGGTACTTTCAGAAGGGCCATCGGCAGATGAGTAACAAACGGACGTAAATCGAAATGCGGCGATGCCGGGACCCGCGGTCAACGGCCGACTTGCAGACGAGGTCGGCAGAAGCAAACGCGGGAGTTAAGTACAGTGGTGAACGAACAAAGCTGCAGCTGAACAGGCCATGACAAAATGATATACAGGAACGTACGGTATAAAACCACGTGCGCCGTCGCAGCACGAATGAGATAGAGATAAAATCAAAAAGCCAACTTCGAGGAAAGCTTCTCGCGTCTACATAAACGCACTGAAACGGCAAGGAGAGCCGCGCACGCTGGGGTCATAGCCGGCGAGGAAAAGATCGCGAAGCGGGCCTCGGATCGAACCAACGCAAACATCGATGCCCGACCTTCCACCTGACTTCCAGCGAAGCGTCTTCGTCGTCGCGTCCTGCAGTCGACGTCTTCACCGCAGGCACGCACGCCACTTCGCTCGGGGCTGAGGGATTTCGTTTTCCCCCAGCCTTTCTGGTCCCTATTTATACTTCCCGTTTGAGGGAAAAAGCCGGGGCGCGCGCGAGCAGCTTGGTGTTTGCATCGATCGGCGGCCAGGCGCTTAGGATTCGTATATATACGGCCCTTTTCTCGGCCGGCCCAGCAGCTTGGGAGCACTTTCGGTAGACGGTGGCCGATGGGGATTAAAAGGAAGAAGACGGCGCGGAGGGAAAGGGGCGTTCCTTCTTTCCCCATTTGAGCCTCCCTCCTCGGCCGCGACACCCCTGGGGGATAAGATTATACGAAGCAAAAACTAACAGAGGAAACGACGTATCCTGAACGTCGCCGACAGCCAAGGAACGAGCGTAGTGCTGGATTTGTCCCCTGGTAGCACGAGGAAACAAAGGAGGATAAAAAGGAACCGGAGGATAGGAAAAAAAGGCGCTACGTCGTCTTCTAGCCAGTGGGTACTACAGCTCCTTGGAGGAAGCGGCACGCGAGGGGCCGGGACGATAAAGGAAAACCGCTAAAGTGTCGGCGACAAGCAGGAACTCATATCCCCTTCGCTATCCTTCCCCGAGCCCCCTTTCCACGGCGCCACGAATGCATCCCTAGAAGTTTCTTCGTCGGGATAGAGGGGTCAGAAAATAGGGAAGCAAATTGCAGAAACAGGCGGGAGTAGACACACGCACGTTCGCGACAACTCTCCCTTCTCGCGTTCTCCCTAACCGCCCACCCCGTGCATATAACCCGCGTAGATCCTTCGTGGGGAGAATGAAAAAAAAAAAAATAGAGAAGTTCGGGCAAATAGAAAGAAGAGCGCTGCAATAAAAAAGGGACGAGACGATCTGAGGCGGGAGAAGATACAGTAAGAGCAAAGGCGTCGACTCGCGCGGAGACCCGACGACCGGCCTAAAATGAAATCAGGGAAAGCGTGCGGGAAAGAGAGAGTTAGGGAAAAGAAGTAAAATACCAAGTAGTGTGCGAGGACGGGGGGGGGGGGGGGGCTTCCCCAACCAGACCGGGGCGACAGGCGTCAGACGGGAGACACATTCGCCCGCCTTCCCTATTCGCAAAAATGCCTGAGAGCAGCTACGTGGTGTATGTAGAAGGGGAATGACACACACACACACCACACTTGCGTGTGCGTACATTTCCGGGGGATCGCGCCTCGGAAGCCTTGCATGCCAAGAAGTCGTGGGGGAACGCTGGGCGAAGAACAAGGGGTGTGCCCACTGTGCCTAGCTCTATCTCACAGCGCCCGCTTTCCTCGACTGGTCGCGAGCCAATCTTGGGAAGACGACGATGATGACGACACACCGCGAGGGATATAGGGAAGCAGACGACACGAAACGAACGAGGAATATGTAAGGCGTATAGGGAAGTAGACGACGTAAAATGCAGACGACACAGACATGCAGTGCACACAAAAGGAGTCGACAAAAAAAAAAAAGAAACAGGGAGTAGGGAACGTAACGAAACAGCCAAAAATTGGGAAGAAAAACAGGTCTAGAAGCATATCGAGAATACGTTGAAGCAGAAAACAGGGGAAAACGAAGATTAGGGAATAAAGAAATGGGAACGACGGATACCCAGTGCATACATAAGCTGTCGACAAAAAAAGAATGGGGAGTAGGGAGCATAACAAAACAAAACCACTATAAGGAAGAAAAGAAAACAGATATACAAGCATCTTCAGAATCAAATGAAACATACAACAGGGAAAAAACGAAGATTATGGAGGAAAAAAGGACAAGCTGAAGGGATGTCGCAGCGTCAGGATAAAGCGTCCTAGTCCCTCTAGTCAGGCGAAGGAGAAAGCCAACGGCGAGAAACAAAGTAAAGCGGTAATGACGAGGCGTTTGCATCTTCCTAGCGATGCGAGCTTGTAGCTCGCGCGTCGCGTGCGAGATGCTGAATGCAAATTTCCCGAAGTTCACAGATGGCTTTTGCGGAAATGTTGATGGCGTTGCGTCGCGTGTCTTGGGCGCGGTTCGCAGCCAACCAACTGCATCGATCACGCTAAAGCGCAGACGGTACACACTTCCGGGAAGGAAGAAATCTTCGACGCCCCAGCGAGAAAACGAAATGTCTCGCCGTGTAGTTGATTCTGGCTGACGTTCGAGGAGTCGATATTGCGTGTAGTTGCGACGTTAGAAAAGTTCCTATTGCAAATACAAAAAGAAGTTGTTGAATGTCGATCATCACTTTGTAGGCTCGAAGTTATCACCCCCCAAGAAAGAGAGAGAGAGAAGCGGCTCTAATTCTTGACATTGGTGTCTAGTAATGGCGCTCGCACCTCGGCGTTCGTGTGCACTGGTGTGTTACTCGGGTTAACCTTATGCTTCGTCACACGGCCAAAGCGGATCTCAGAAGCCACGTAGAAAGAAGCGCATAGATCTTCTCCGCCAGGTGCCGCAACGATCTCAGCTGCTCACAACAAAAACCATCTGCTCCTTCAATGAGCTCATTAAATTAACTGTCGTTAATTATTCCGACAGTTAATTGGCGCTTATCTTAAGTAAACTTATGCTCCGATATCATAAGCCTCCAATATAACTCTTCACTTGAAGCATAACGCTCGATTTCTTAGCAGTTTTGCTCTTGAAACACTTTATGTGAAAATTAGGAAAAGCGGAAGGTATTTCCAGGCACTTCCGGTGGAAGTGACACCGGAAGTTCTTGGAAGAGAAAGAAGTTTGTCACTCGCTACTAGTGCTACTAATAAACTGCAAATTGAACGGCCTTATGCCAAACTACCTAGCCTATGAAAATAACTATGAGCTTATCCCCAAGAAGATCGAACAGATTAGCCTGTTTCCGATGATTTCGTGCTATAAGTGGTAATATATTGGTTTTAATCAGGCATTATATACATCAGCATATATCAAGAGAGAGAGATAAGATTCTTTAATGAAATGCCCGGAGAGGTTAGCCTGGTTTGTCGCCTGGCTTGCTACTCCAGGTGTCGGGTGATTATGGTATATACAATGATCACATATACACCATATACACACAAATAGTACATACAGTCACAAACACACATATATACATAAGAAGAGTCCTTCACAGGCTTTGGTTAAGCTGAGTGTTCCTCAAAAACGCCAACAGCGCTTTTGTGCTGCGCATCGCACAACTGTTGTCTTGCCACGGGCCGAGAAGGTGCCGCAGCTCCAAGCTCGTGCCGCGTTGCAAATGAAGTGCCTCCTTCAGAATCTGTCGTTCTGCGTCGTATTGGGAACAGTCGCAGAGTACGTGCTTTAGGTCTTCCCGAGTGTTACATGTGGTGCACATGGGTGAGTCCGACTGCCTGATCTTGTGTTGAAGTATTTCGTGTAGGCAACGTCGAGTCTCAGCCGGTGAATGCAAGTTTCATCTTGTCTGGTTAATCCCTGCGGCACATGAAAGCTACACGTCGGGTCTATTCTGTGCAGCGGTCCATACTGGTTGTTCGCATCGCTCCATATCAGTAAGGGATCTCTACCGTTTGTGCTGTAGGCCGTCGCCGTAGCACGACCGATCGTGCGTGGCACGCATAATACAAAAGTTCTGGATTCGGTTTCTACCGTGGGCAAATAGTTTCTTCGTTTACTTTCTCTTCTTTTTATTCCATAATTACTACATCTCAATTAAAACTACAAAGACCGTCCCCTATCTTTTACTTCACTTCATTTAGATATCTCTAGCGAAAACGGGCCCTTCGATAGGAATATTTTCTGATTTATAAACTTGACACCGTCGCGTCCAATTTAGATGAATGCGCCAGGTAAATTGAGCTGCTTGTCCCTGTAGCCTACCTTCCGCGGTCAAATAAATGAGGTGTGCACTTAGCACTGTCAGAATGAGTTGCGAATTGTTTGTGCCTTATGTACATATGTTTTCGTGTTATCAACGGATCAGGTGTTTCAGCTATTCTTCTGAAAGGGCCACGCTCGTTTTCCTCGATTACTATATGCATATATTTCTCGTTGTTAACGTATCTTCTCTCTGCTTGGTATGCGCATGTATATTAACTGCACTGCTGCCGCCATACATTGTATTCAGATGAAGGCCTGACTTCGGCCGGAACGTCAATAAATCACACGCTAGTCTACTGCACTTCACGATATCAGGGTCACTTCGTGGAACACACTGTATATCGTTCCTAAGTGACATAAGCGGGACAGTAGAAATAAAACGTCGTGGCAAGTTCGTTGAACCTACTGCCGAAAAATCGTAATGCCTTTTACGACTCCAAGCTGACGAGGAAAAGAATCCACGAAAGGATACAGCGAAATCGACGGCGATGACGAGAAAAAAAAATACAGAGGACGAATAGTGCAACGAACGTTGGGAGCTTGACGCCCCGCGCAAACTCTTTATACGACAGCCGCGCGACAATAAAATACGAAAGCCTGCGGCGCGGTCGACGCCGCGAATCGGGCTTCTCGAAACTCTTCGACGAACGGAACACCAAACAACACCTCGAAACGTGTCACTGCCGCCGAGAACCGAGACGTCTGTATATGTATGTACACTACCACCAGCTTTTTTACTTTTTAAAGCGAAAGCCTTAGATACCTCATGACTCGCGAAAATTGACCGTCAGCGTCGGAGGCGTCAACACGAGTGATGCAAAAAACCATCACGTGATAACGTCACCATATGACGTTACAGATCGCTAAAATTAGCGACGTCATCATTACATCACATGATGACGTAATCACATGATATCGTCCCTTGGCGAAAGCTGGGTCGATCACGGAGGCAGTAAAAAACAATGTGAGATGCAGAAAGTTCGCGATGGCTCCGATCCTGGAGGCAGTGCAAAACGTGCAGAAAGCTCTCCGGGGGTGGGGGAAGGGGGATCAATACATCGACTGAGGATAAAAAGAACATGGATTTCGCCTTCGAGTCGTCTTACGCGAATGCGTAAGGGACCCTGTGAGTTGTTTTATTGAGCGGCCGTGGTACTACTATAAAGTTCAACGGCGTGAAACAGGCCCCCATCGCGAGGCTTCGCCGAGATCTGAGATTGCGACACGGGCGATAAAAAAGCCGCCATTAATGAAAGGCAGGGACGCGTAAAAGAAGAGATAGCAAGGCCGGCAACTGCCACAAACTGGTTGGTATATATAAACAGGTGAACGGGCGCGAGTACCTGTACCATGAGATCGTATACCGACTTCAAGGCTTTTTAAGTACGGACAGTGTTCTCGGCTATGTGCGGAAAAGAGGTCACGGTAGACATCGATGTGGCGACTTGCTGCGAGCAAACAAGTAAAACCTCGGTAGTGACCGAAGTTTTACTTTTTTCTTGTATTTTCTTGTATTTTTACCCCTTGAACTTGCTGCCGGATCGGTGATCATGAACACTTCTACAAGTTTTCTTTCTTTCTTATTTTTTTTTTGTTGTGTAGGTCACATTTATAAAAACAAAAGAACATCAGCGATGACAAAACGTGCTGCGGCGATTGGATTCGTGTGTGACGTGGCGGAAAATGGCTGTTATTACTATAAAGCATATAGAATAATGCAGTGACGTACAGTTTAACCCTGATATATCGAATATACCCCCCCCCCCCGCCCCCCACCTGGAAAGCTTGTTGCACCTGACGTGGTCTTGCACTGCCCCCGGCATCGGCCCACCTTAGACCAAACGACGTTGCCATGTGACGACTTCAACATGTCGACATCCGATTATGTGACGTATGACGACGTCACAGGTTTGGGCGACCTGTGGCGTAATGATGACGTCATACGGTGAAGTCATCATATGATCATGATTTTCCGCATCACCAGTGTTGGATGGTCGGGGACGGTCGCTTTTCGCGTTCGACGAGGCACCCCTCAAAAACCACCTTCGGAGTCCTTGGAAGTGCTGCAGATGGCGACGCGACGGAGAACGACAGCGGCGTAAATACGCAATGCGGAGAAGAAAAGTCTCGCACAGCCAATCTGGCCCGACGAGATTGCAAACAGGGGAGAGAGGGTTAGAGGACCACGACGCCACGGGGAACAAGAAGCCCGGGCAATAAATATAGCCCCGATGCGATCTCCCGACAGACCACGCGCAAACAAATACACACGAAAAGACGAGCTCACTGACGCGACATATGGAGTTGCCGCGCCGCGGCGAAACGCCCGTCGGTGCACATCTACACAAGGCGAGAGCCAAAGACATTCACTTTCTTGTTCTTACTGATCGAATCAACGCGTCGGCCACTTTGGGCCACGAACGCGTTCTATTCGATAACACGGACGACTCGTGTCAGATCGACTCAGCGGCAGGAGGTTTATATGCAGAGTTGTGTGAGAGTTGGGATCTTTTTTTTTTCTTTTTCGTTTGAGAAGTGCGTTAAATTGAACTGCGTCGCTCGAATTCCTTCGAATTTTGATTCAGTTTTGTGATCGATTACTTCCTTAAGCCGGAGCAGGCAGGCAGATAGATAGATAGATAGATAGATAGATAGATAGATAGATAGATAGATAGATAGATAGATAGATAGATAGATAGATAGATAGATAGATAGATAGATAGATAGATAGATAGATAGATAGATAGATAGATAGATAGATAGATAGATAGATAGATAGATAGATAGATAGATAGATAGATAGATAGATAGATAGATAGATAGATAGATGTCCCACAACACTAAAATGTTCATTTCAGGCTCACACCGCGGCCTCCGCGTTTAGATCTGGCAACGCGCCGTTATACGACGCGTGGAAGAGCAAATTCAATTGCGAAAGCCATTGAAATTGGTCGAATTTCATTGCGCCACAATAATTACTAGAGGCCACTTTTTCTATATCTCAAAGATGCAATAGGTTCTTCGCATGAAGAACTTCAACTTGCCCATTTGATACCGCCTAACGCCACCAATTAAAAAGCTAATTTAACTTTCTTAATTTCTGCCCCAAATTATGCCTCTAACCACAGGCACGTAGGCAAGGGGGGGCCCGGGGGGCCCGGGTCCCCCCCGAAATTCGTCCAGCCTTTTATATTCCCGGGCAACTTTTTTTCTTTTTGCCATGAAAAGACATTCTTTTCGAATAATTAGGCCTTGGGCCCCCCCCGAAAAAAAATTCTGGCTACGTGCCTGTCTAACCATCCTAAGACACCTGCCGCTACAAAAAACGTAACCCACTTATTCTGGACGTCTCAGAATAATGTGTCAGTTGCACTCTTCCGCGTTTCGGTTTAGTTTTCGCCGCGGAACTAGGTTCAATTTCAATGCTTCGCAATTATTACTGGGTGATTCCACGTAAGATCGAACAAACGATGGCTGGTCGACCTCTCAAATTTATTTCAAAATTTTATATATTATTGCCTGATGAGTGGAAAGAAGAGATCCGCAATTTGTTTTGCCGCCAAAAATTTTTTCGAACCACAGGAAATCAATAATGACGAAGAGGTGGAGTGGAGCGCTCATCCGCTCTGCTGTTTTGGCCAACTTTCGTTATGAATTGCACAAAATATATTAAAGTTAGGTAGCTGAAATTTATTTACCTAAATATATGCATGTTTTTGCTCCTGCTCAAGTATTTTTAGTTTTTATGTGTAGTGTAGATGTTTTTATAAAAAACCTCAAAAATGGCCCAATCGGCAAAATTTTCTTTACTTTGAAGGTCTTTATCTCAAAAATGCCTTGTAGCAGAGGTACGAAAATTCTGCATTACGTTCTTCGCATGCGTATCTACCAAACTGCCAAATATTGTATTTATATAACTTTTCAGTAAAGAGATATGATCGGGCTAAGTTCAGGAAAACACCGAACAATGAAAACTTCTGACGACAATTAAAAAAAAACCCCATTTTTTAAATTTCTTAAACTTTGTCCACTTATTCTCCTCCACATCAGCTTTCACAATCATTAAAAACATGTTGCATAATGTCGTTGCACTAATAGTTACGGACCCTCCAATGAGACCCTTAGGCAAGGATGGGCAATTCCGACTTCTTGCCCAGCAAGTGTATAAAATGCGGGTAGGATTGAATTTCTTTTTTATTAAAAGGTCAGCAGGTACCTAAAAAGGTGTCGCCGGCACTGAAGACGTTAATTTTGAAATTATTTCGTCACTGCAGCGGCCACGAGCGCGGAGCTACCGAGTAGGCGCGCGCGCACCCGAGATGCTCGTTGTAAGAGACGGCGCAGTGAGAGCTCGTTCTCGCGTCCTCAGACCGATTGAGTTCGAAACAGCAACACATCTCGGGTGACTTGAACGCACGTGCACT
The DNA here is from genome assembly GCF_013339695.2 of Rhipicephalus sanguineus. Classification (NCBI taxonomy): domain Eukaryota; kingdom Metazoa; phylum Arthropoda; class Arachnida; order Ixodida; family Ixodidae; genus Rhipicephalus; species Rhipicephalus sanguineus. Next base: position 1,973,770 of record NC_051184.2, read on the forward strand.
GGAGCTTCGCTATTCTATCCGCCCTCTGTTCGCATCTCAGCTAGGCGCTGATAACACGGCGGAGATGGAAGCAAGATGAAAACTCTATAAGGGAGCTATGAGCGCTCGCTTCACGCACGCTGCTGCCACAGAAACTGCGCTGCGCCAGTTGCGATCAGTGGAAAGCATGAACGTGGCGCTCCAGTGGCAAAGTAAAATATGGATTGTCAAAGGCAAGAAAAGCAAAACTATCGGTAACCGGATGCGCTTGTCTATATTAGATGTCGGCAGCAGACGGCGTGAACTGGCCGCGCGTTCGGTGCGCTGTTCACACTTCATTCGGCGCGGATAGTTCTTGTGCTTTGCTCTTACTCTACTCCTCCTGTGCGTCTCATGACGAGAAAGTATAGCTCTGAATGAGTCTATTGTGGAGACTACCTTTCGAAGCACAAGAAGCTTAAAGGAGTACTGACACGAATTTAAAAAAATTTCGGATTGTTGCTCTAAATAAAAATACTGGTGTCGAGAAACGTAAAACGACTATTGTGGTGCCTGGGAATGCATCCTATATATTTTAATTAGCGCCACCTTAAAAAGACACTTTCGGTGTCGATATCGAGGGGGTGGCTTCTCAGTGTCGTTTCATAACAGTGTGACGTCACGGAGATACAGAAATTCGCGACGTACTAGCGGGAAATCCGTCATCTGCTCGTGGTGCAATAGACAACGATGAGTGAATTGTCGTCCAGTGACCCTGACAGTGATTTCTACGATTTAGGCTGCATGCAGGACGCAGAACTCGCGAACTCGGAGGAACTGTCTTGACTTGTCGGGATAATGTCCTTGCAGTGTGGCTGGCTTGCATATGCTCAGCGACGAAAACTTCAAAGTCAAATTAAAATATTTTATACGTGTTCTCCGACTCCAGTGTGTGGACAGCGTGGACACTGCATACCAACGAAGCAAAAAGTGTCCCTTTTGCGATGTCTCAAAATCGTGTCAGTACTCCTTTAATTATTGCAACGAAGCCAAAATTTCGCAGAGTTACCGATCTAGACATAAATGCTTTGAAGGAACGTTTAACGCCCGAAAGATCAGTGACTGTCAGTGAGACGGACTACTTGTGCTACGCGTGCTTTTGCTACCACTTCACGGAAGATCTTCACGGAACGCACAGTTTAACGATGACATTCTTACGCCACCTGAAAAAGAAATCGACGCAATTAACCAGATCACTGCGACTACCGGTGCACGTGCGTTCAAGTCACCCGAGAGGTGTTGCTGTTTCGAACTCAATCGCTCTGAGGACGCGAAAACGAGCTCTCACTGCGCCGTCTCTTACAACGAGCATCTCGGGTGCGCGCGCGCCTAGAGTCACTGTATATGCTACCTTTAGGTAGTATATATGCTACCTAAAGGTAGCATATACAGTAACTCTACGCGCGCCTACCCGGTAGCTCCGCGCTCGTGGCCGCTGCAGTGACCAAATAATTTCAAAATTAACGTCGTCAGTGCAGGCGACACCTTTTTAGGTACCTGCTGACCTTTTAATAAAAAGAAATCAATCCTGCCCGCATTTTATACAACTTGCTGGGCAAGAAGTCGGAATTGCCCATCCTTGCCTAAGGGTCTCATTGGAGGGTCCGTAACTATTAGTGCAACGACATTATGCAACATGGTTTTAATGATTGTGAAAGCGTGATGTGGAGGAATAAGTGGACAAAGTTTCAGAAATTTAAAAATGGTTTTTTTTTTTTAATTGTCGTCAGAAGTTTTCATTGTTCGGTGTTTTCCTGAACTTAGCCCGATCATACTCTTACTGAAATTATATAAATACATATTTGGCAGTTTGGTAGATCGCATGCGAAGAACGTAATGGCGGAATTTTCGTACCTCTGCTACAAGGCATTTTTGAGATAAGACCTTCAAAGTAAGAAAATTTTGCCGATTGGGGCCATTTTTGAGGTTTTTTATAAAAACATCTACACTACACATAAAAACTAAAAATACTTGAGCAGGAGCAAAACATGCATATATTTAGGTAAATAAATTTCAGCTACCTAACTTTAATATATTTTGTGCAATTCATAACGAAAGTTGGCCAAAACAGCAGAGCGGATGAGCGCTCCACTCCACCTCTTCGTCATTATTGATTTCTGTGGTTCGAAAAAATTTTTGGCGGCAAAACAAATTGCGGATCTCTTCTTTCCACTCATCAGGCAATAATATATAAAATTTTGAAATAAATTTGAGAGGTCGACCAGCCATCGTTTGTTCGATCTTACGTGGAATCACACCCGGTGCCAGTTTGTCTGCCCGGCTATGACGCCACTCCTCCCGAACGCGCAGGCAAGCAGCGGCGAGCCGCGCGTGGCAGTGGCGGAGAGCGCATGAGATGCGGCTCTGGTGAGCCAGCTGTCTGACATCACTGATCCTCGCGTATGCGCAGCGCGGCTCATGACGACCCACGCGAAATCGGCTCCGGCAAGGCAAGTGTAGCTAACGATACAAAATCATCACATTCAGAGAAAATGTAGTTCCTTCTCTCGCTTTCCACACACACACACACACACACACAAACACACACACACACACACACAAAACACACACCCACACACATATATCTTATATATAATATATATATATATTATATTATATATATATATATAATATATATATATAATATATATATAATATATATATATATATATATATATATATATATATATATATATATTATATATATTAATAGATTATATATATATATATATATATTATCCGGCGGACAGATTGAGAGACGCCAGCCCCCCCACTTGCGAACGAGTTGGTACGCCATGCTGGTGCCGGCATATATAAGAAATCCCATTGCAGCACCTCACGCGCGAACACCTTTCTGGACCTGGACCTGTTTTGACGACGTGAAAACCTAGCATTTGCTTATTGTATTTGAGTTCATAAGTGTAGGATGCCTCGCTCGCCCCAGACGAACAAGAGGCAGAACATGTTAAACGCAATCCTAGGGAAGTCTTTACAGCTGCCGGCCGTTTTTCTTGTCGGATACCGTTGTGTTTGTTCACAAGACGCATTTTCGGAAAATCAGACGCTACATCAAATTATGAACGCACAGCACGGCGAGGCACTTATTTGCTAAATACCCCCAGCGTGCATTCTTTTAAATTTCGAACTGTCGTTCACGCGCTTCTCTTGCCCCCCTCGGGTAAATATCTTTTTGGTTCCATCGCGTGCTGCTCGTGCTCACTATTTGGAGCTAGCTCTTTAATTGGAGACTGTTCAGACTGGCCGATGCAGAATATGGAGGGAACGCATAGGCTTTAGCTTCTTGCAGCCATTTGTCGCAAGAGAGATAAAAGCGAACTGATTGTCCATGAAATGTTTCTTAAATAGACAGACATCCTCTAATTCACCCTCTGCAGTTTGCCTAGCGAAATGCGGCCGAAGTGCTCAAAACTACAACAAAATAATAAAGCGCATCAAAAAGAAACATGCAGAAACTGTCTTATAATAATTATATTGAACACAGAATATCAGTAACATGAATCAGAAACACTGAGAAATGCGGATAAATTTAAGAAAAATATGTAAGAAACCGACAACCCAAATAATAAATACTTACACCCGCTTCAAATAAACAATATAGTTCAGGAGAAAAAAGTTAGAGAGCAAACATGCGTTTAAAAATTATAGTTTGCATACGGGCAGCTTTGCAGCATATTGCTAAGTACGCTCATCATCGATGCTACTATTGCCATGTCTCTTTCTTTATCGTACACATCTCATCACCACCCTCTATTTATGGGCGCTAAAAAACACAGCTCCGACTTTGTCAGAGTATGTTTTTAACGACTTTTGGCAAATGAATTTTGTAAGATCTAGGGGCCGCGCCAGGGCTGAGCGAGAGAACAGAGATCTTGCAAAAATGTTTCTCAAACGTTGCAGTAAATTTTCGCAAAACAATTTAGCAAATTGCGAACACTAAGGATTTCGCTGTAAATATTGTGTGTGAGAAGGCGTGGCCGATAATGTCACGCTGTTTTTTTTTTTTTTTTGTCTAACTTAGGCATCAGTATCGAGCCTTAGCTCCATATAAAAGAGTTCGAATGGCAAATGTATCCGAAAGGGTTTAGTAGAGGTCGACTTACCTCACAAAGCCTCCCGTCGTGGCAATCGAAGTTCTTTCTCCCGATAAATGAAGCCATATCGCTCGCCGTTTGAGGTTTTACTTTCCACGAGGACAGAAAAAAGCTTGACACCCTTGGCAATGCTATGGATGCTGTTCGAGCAGCCAATAGCGCAACAAGTTGGCATCTGGCTGCAGCCGATGGCGTCTTTGCAAATTGTAAAAACTAGCGTAGATTGGGCGACTTGGATGCACATTAAACCTTGTTGCACGTACTATCGGCCTCCATGAAACGCCAGCAGGGGTGCGCGTGGTACAATTCGCACCCTTATGATTAGAGATAGATACGCTCTTGCGGTTTGCCGCTCGTGAACCCGATTCATGCTTTCGATCGCGCAGTGCTGCCTCATTCGGGTGTGCGTGCATGTCAATGGTGTGTGACAGGACGGCGCCCATTATACAGTTCCTAATGCTTGGGGAACGCGCTCCGCTGTTCGTGTTTCATTTGTCACCGATAATACAGCTTGGTAAACAGTAGGAAAAATCGGCGAATATATCCACGAAGATGTTAAGAGAGCTTTCCACCATTCTTTTTGCCCCTTTGTCGTGTTATTTCTATTCTTTACCCCTCTGTAACAAGACTGAATATTTTACGGTGAAAGCTTTGGATTCCTAATCAAACGCGAAAATTCACCCGTCGGCGTCCCTAGTCGGCAGCGGCAACACGAGTGATGCAAAACCACACACGATGACGTCACCTTATGCCGTTTTCATGACATCAGAGGACCGCCAGTATTTGCGACGTCATAACGTCACGTCACATGATGACGTCATCACATGACATCGTGGGTTTGCATGCCTCCGTGATCGATCACTGATCACGGAGGCAATGCAAAACCAGGCGATGTGTAAAAAGCTTGCAATGCCTTTGATCCTGGAGGCAGTGCAAACCACGTTACGTCCAAAAAGTATTCTGAATGAGGCGGAAACACTCGACTGAACATCGATGAACGAAAAGATGATTCTCCTTCGTGTCATCCTAAGCCAATGCCCTGCAAAAACTGTCCCTCAAAAGCACAAACAAAACAGCCGTAAACCTAGCAGATCCTGTCATTATATATCGAAATACGAAAAAAAGGGGACGTGGATACCACGGACTATTGCTTTCTTTAAGGTACGGAGAGTTTACGTTAGCCAGGGACACACTCTCCGAATTTAGACCTTTTTCATAAGGTCCCTATATTTATAAAGGTAGCGACAACTACACGCGCGCCCTCTCGAGGGGTCCAAGGAGCAGCGATAGCAGACGACGCGCCCGCTCGCTTCCGTGCATATTGCGGGCGCCTGAAACCGAACTCGGTGCTCGCTTGAACCGCTAAATATTAATATTGTGGGCTTAAGATGCTCATCAGTTATCAAACTACAAGGACAATAACTTTAACGAGCACCCGGAGCACGTTGAATATTGAAATAAACGCGTGCGTTTCCGAAGCAGATTCCGAGCGGGTTCCCACAACAGCAGTAATGCAGGGCAATTTATTTTTTTTTTCTTTGGCATATTTTGACATTCAGCGCAACTTGAAGAACAGTGGTGTTTGGGTGAGTTAAAAGTGCTTGTTTTCTAGCTCGAATCAAATAGGCAGGTAGTCAGCGTACTGCTATATTCGGAAACTTCATCGGGCACCTAGCGCTCTTGTATTGCGTAGCGCAAAATACGCGCTATTATTGGTTTGACTGTGTTTGTCAGTGTTCGGAAGTCTTCCCGCGGTTACACGGTATTTTTTAACTAAGCTTATTTTGTTTATACTCTAAGAGGTTTCACTTAGGAGATGAGGGGATATTCCTCATGCATTCCTCTCTTAGGAGAAGTGCTGATATTCCTCAAATTCAGTTGCACTGCATTTGAGGAATATCAGCAACTTGAGTACCTTTCAAGATCTAGGAAGTATAGCATGTCCACTAGTGCCTCGCCCATTTTAATGTTTAACTGTTTTTAACAACGTGCATTTATCCAAAGCCGTCCCCCTTTTACTATCCCCGCTGCCTCCGTGTCCCGCAGATATAAAGGTGCGTTGCAATGTTACCCAATGCCATTTCAAATAAATTTGGGGTATGTATACACGTACAGGCCCTCTAAAACTAGACTACAACGAGAAAACGCTGTGTTAGGTGGCTTTTTGTGGCGATGCAAGTGAACAAAAGAGTACTTATTGAAACTGGGTTTTATTGCATGAATTCATAACAAATCTTTTCTTTGGTAGATTTTTCGTGAGCACTGATCCCCTCATTCGCTTGCAGGGTGGCTTCCGTTCCTTCTGCCTTGGAAATCCGCAAAGATGTTTCGGTGCGGCAATATGGTTTCAGTCTTTTCCTCCCAGCGTCTTGCAATATTATTTATTCGAACATGTCAAAAGCATTCTGGTCCTCTAGGGAAAACATCACGCGGAATGCTTCCACGCAGAAGTCTTAATCGATCTCGCAACCGCAGTGCGGCAAAACACGGCAAGGTGTGGCAAAAAACTAATCCCAAATGCTCATTTCCCTGTGAGCTTGTAGTGTTCAAGCCACCTCGGTGAGAAAAACAAAGGCAGCTTTATTGGATTCCGAGCAATTTAATGTTAAGAAATACGGGGCGTGACTCTCTATTCACTACTACGCACAAATCTACGGCATAGGGAATGCCGACGCAATAATAGCGTTGCTGAGCTAATGCTCATGCATATGCACGAACAAAAGCACGCCGGCCAGGCGAAAGGCTGCTTGAAGTTATAACCATTACAAAATCACTTACTTCGCATATCCGGGTGTTTTCTGTGGGCCTTACTGATTTTCTTGGGCCTTACTTCAGCATATATTTTTGTCACCGCGAGGAACGAAAAAAAAAAGAAAAGCTTTTTTCTGTCCTCCCGCCGCGGGGAGGCAACTGAAGGCATAGAGACCCGACATACTAGCACGTCACGCTTCCAAACATTAAATTCAAAACGCGGAATTCCTGCGTCACTCACTATAGGTACATAAACGCTCTAGTTTGCACAAACAATGCGACAGAGGCGCGTGAAGTACTCTCTACTTGCTAAAATCGCCCAACTACACGTTTGAAAACACTGCAGTGATCCGTACCTATCGCCAGCACAGCGCTGCCGCCGCTGGACCCTTTGGGCGGGGCGCGAAGGCGAAAAGGTCACGTGTCGCCAACCGACCTATCGCAGGGTGCGGCGGCTGGATCAAGACCTTTCGCTACTTTTGAAAAATAGAGGGACTTTACTTTTTCACGCACACGAGCGCCACCAACGGGCGCGCAAGCGCTCATGGGAAATGTGCGTACGCCGCAGCAGCCGCCGCGATGGGCGCGCGGGCCTCGCGCTGTAGCTTTCGCTTGCGCCGTGCCAGGACTTCTTTGACACAGTGAATTTGGCAAGGTGCAACATGTTACTGCGCAATTCAATCACGAACATCAGTGTTTAGCTGCAACGGGCTCTCGACGATTTCCATCTGTCCCACTTTTGGACCAGTTGAGCGGCTCAGAAGCGTCACCTCTGATTATTATTTTTTGCGCCAGTGCGCCTTACGGCATAAATGAAAAAAAAAAACAATGCAACTCGGTTGCCTATGAAGTGCAGGAGTGATCTATGATTCGCGGATGCATTTGGAATAAACGTCCATCGACACTGTCGGCGAGTACAGTGTGAGGTTCTGATATTTTAAAGAGTTATAGAAAGTGTAGTCGGCATTTGGGGAAATGAGATACATGCATTGCGTCGCTCGCACCATATATATAACGAACGATTAGTGCCTACTAACCTCGTTGGTGCTATAACTACAGGTTAGAATATACTTAGAGCGAAAAAGGTAAAGGAGCAGTACAAGGAAGGAAATGCGCAAACCAGCGCTCACACGCAACTGAAAGTTTATTGCACGCCTGAAAAAAAGTCATTGAGTAAATCGTTTGGTGTTCTTAGTCAGCGGACTGCTTATACTCTTGTGGACAGGAGACGAGCGCCTGTCCTGTCCAAAAAATCACAGCATATCCACGGAGTGAATGATGATGAGTGGGCGAAGCTGCGGAGGTTTCATCGGTAAACCGTGAATCTTCCGTGAATTCTGCCCAGTACATCATCACCGACGTGAGATCGGGCGCGTTTATACTAAAGGTTCGATGAGTTATGACGACTTGCAGCTCACTTTAATTTTACATGTATGCTGTGAATTTTCATTGTTTAGAAAACCATTGCTTTAGAAAACATCTGGCGTCTTTCGTTAAGCAGCTGGCGTCTTTTCGTTTTGCTTTAGAAACATCTGGCGTTCTTTCGTTTTGCTTTTACAAAACATCTGGCGTCTTTCGTTGGTTTATTCATCAATTAACGGCGTTTTGAACAAAATTTTTATTGTTTAATCACGCACAGGAGAAATCTCACCAGGCACTACCTTGGAGGTAAACAATGGCTGCTAATGGGAATGAGAGACAGAAGAAGTCGGCTTTTAGCTAACACTTATACTTCTACTTCTACTAACGTTTCCTACTGGAACATGCCAATGGCTGCTAATGGGGAATGAGAGACAGAAGAATTCGGCTTTTAGTTAACGCGCACGCTGCGAATTTTTTATTGTTCAACAACGCACAGGAAAAATCTCCCACCGGCACCACCTTGGAGGTCAACGCGTAAGACTGGTACGCACTACGACTACTACGACTAGGGACTACGAGGGACGAACGGGTGCCGCCTTAAGGAGCTTCGCCCCTAAAACGTATACATACAAAAATGGAGTGCGTCGCGCGTGTCATAAAGAGGCACGAAAAGGTCAAACAACCAAGGCGCGTGCTTACAGTCGATTAATAAAGTTGAATTACTTGTCTTGTAACGACTGAGAAGGTTGACTGACACAAAGTGTGGCGTTATTTGTGACATGATATGCCTCCGAAATTTCTCGCGTTGTCTGATTAGGTTGATGGTACAAATTACTGTGCTTTCGAAGATGGGATTACATTTTCATGACTGACATAGCGATGCGAGATGAGACGATTCCATTAAGTGAATTTCGATGCTCGCTGAGGCGCGTATTAATACATCGATCAGTCTGGCCGATGTACATGCGGCCACAAGGAAGAAAAATTTGCGGTTAACTCCTGCACAATTTACAAAACAATTGGCATGCCCCTGACCGCATTTTTCTTCACCCCCACATCACTTTCCTACGTTCTTCAGGCCATGCGACTTCTTATACATATGTGGAATAACTGTAATATTTCTAGTTTCTTCATTATTTACGGATGGATGACGTCCGTGTTAATCTTTCTTTGCCATGCGAACAGATTTTCGCAAACCGATACAACGATACGCAGGATATCCCGCCTCTTTGATCACTTTGCAGCTGGAAACTACTGCTCATCTTATGTGCGCAAGTTTTTTCCCAATGCCGTGCGTAATCATGACAATTCTTCGTTTAACAATATTCGAATGCCGCCGACGCGAAATTAAACAACGATTTCGCTGAACGTGGTCTATACTGCCTGCAAACATGCTCCGCAGTGAAACTTAAAAGCATGTATCAAGAAACTGCAAATTATCAGAGCAAGGCTGTGACTTGTCAATTAAAATCAAATAATCATCTGTATAGCTGAACACTGTAATACCTCTCTACAGTTTGGTTAAACCCAATCACGAGTCGCTATGGCATTAAATGCCATAGCGGCTTGTGAACAAGTAATCATTGAATAACATACCAATTCGTTGTTCAAGCTCACATTGCTCACGATAGCACGTTTTGACTGCATGTATCGTCACCTGATAACTCGCATGCCGCTTAACTGCTACATCCGGTATACATCCGCTCGGTAATACCTACACTGGCTTCATCGCTCCTTTCGCATTTCACGCGAAGAGATACATGCAGGTGCGCTCAGACATGTGTAGTATTTAGGATTTCATAATAGTCAACCAGCGGCGACGCGTTTTTTTCGTTTGGTGCTCCCACGGCGCCAACGAGCAGCGAGCAACGGAACAGTCGGCGGGCTCGCCGTACACACTTTTCCCATAGTGCTTCGCGCGCCCGCGGGGGTTCTGGGATAGCTTGAAAAAGGTTTGATGAAAAGCCTAGGGAGCGTTGAACTACGAGTGCTCTCCATGGTTTATCTTTACTATTTTATTGCGATAGCAGTTATATGGACACTAGATGGGTTTTCGCCGTCGCCGTTATGTTCCTTATAAAGTCCAAATCGATAACGTGCCCCCGCGCATCGTATCTTCCACCCGCGGGTAAAAGCGTCCGAGCGGGGGTGACGAACGCCGCTGAAGCAGAGATGAATAAGCCGACCCATCTGCCATATAAGCTGGAACCCGTGAATTCATGTTTATTCGGCGATTACTTGTAATGTATGTAATGATAAGAATGTGACGTAGCAACCTGCCAGAGATATAGCTTTCCGCTTGAGCACTTACCCTTGGCGGTATATAGCCAGTAGGACCTACAGGCCCTTGGCGGTAAAGGTCAAATAGGACCTAAGGACCCATGGCGGTTAAGGATACAGATAGGGCCCCAGGACCTATATGGGCTTGTCAACACAGGAGTGTTTTCTTTCATCCGCTCTCATTCAAACCTGTCAAATCTCATCCTGTCAATGCGCCTTTTTATTCTATAAGGCAGGACAGCACCTTTCTCAGTTATCTCAAATTCCCTTTCATCTCACTCTAGCTCTCGCCAGCTGGCTTTTTTTTTTATCTTGCAAGTGGCAGTGCAGATAAAGTTTCATCTACACCTCGCAACATCTTTTTGCACGCGCACCCTTACAAAAATGCACTTTGCGTGTCATGACCCCGAACCGAGGCCTTTTTGACAATAGCTGGTCATTAAACGGCAGCTTCTTGAGTGCTCAATAAACATGAATTGACATTAGGTTTGAAATATTCAGTGATTCACTCATTTTATTTTTAATTGACATCTAGAAAGTTTTATTACCCACGCACACACACATTAATTGACCTAGTTTGAGCTCAATGAGGGATGTTGACACCTACATACTTCTGGGGTAGAATTCACAAAACTTATTGTGTGTGTGCTCGTGCGTGTGTGTGCGCGCGCGCGCGCGCGCGCGCGCGCGTGTGTGTGTGTGTGTGTGTGTGTGTGTGGTGTGTGTGTGTGTGTGTGTGTGTGTGTGTGTGTGTGTGTGTGTGTGTGTGTGTGTGTGTGTGTGGTGTGTGTGTGTGTGTGTGTGTGTGTGTGTGTGTGTGTGTGTGCGTCAATGGCCACACACTTGGCTGCAGTTTTTCTCTTACGCATATTTTCCATTTTTTTATAAGACACGTTCGTTATAAGGGTCCTGATAGGCATAAACCAAACTAGGATACAGTTACAGCACTAAGTGGAGCACATGTACATAAAACTGCATGCAAGCATATTTTCAGGCACTCTGTGCGGCGCAGTGTTTCAATTACCTCGGGATCCGATGAGTTAAGCTTGTCTAGAACCGCTCTTCTGCGCCGTTCTTATTATTATTTATTTTACTATTTATTCATGAGCAGCATTTGCGCTCGCGAAAAGAATCCGACGAACGCGTTCAACGGTCCATGGCTACCGTGGGGGGAAAAGGCGCCCCTCACTCGCCTGTCTGGTACTGGCAAACGAGGGGGGAAGAGAAGAATTCCAGTCAGAGGCAAGCTATCAAGCGGAGAAAAGATCTATTTTATAGGGTGCAGCGCAGTTCACAAATAAGTCAGACGGCGACTGCTTGTTGGTGTACTCCGCGCCGCACACTCTGGAAGGGCCCGCTCACGCTAGCGGCAAGCCAGCGAAAGAGTGCCGCAATTGTGGCGGGAAGTTTGTTTCGCGGTCCCCCAGAACTTTCCTGTCCGCCGCAAGACTCGCCGCAAGCGCGAGAGCTGTCCCACTTGCACGGCAAGAAGGTAAGTTTATCTTCGCCGGCGAGCCTGAAAAAAAGTACCGAAAAACATGGCCGCACTGCCAAAAGCGGTTGTCGTCCACCTCGAATCTATCAAGTGGCCGCCGTGCGCTCTGTAGCGTGTAAGCTCCGAACTAATGCTTGCATTTGACTTAGATTCATGTCCTTAAGCTTCGACAGCAAAGTATTCGTACCGATTCGGCCCCGTTTTTGAGAGCCGTACTGAAATAATAGATGCTGTAGGCTTAGCGAGTCGAGATGGGCGCTTCCGAAGCTCGGAGGACATAGATTAGGCGTTTGTTAATTTTTTCTAATCCTCCATAGTTGACGCCACTGACCTGGCGCCAGCTTGGGGACACTTTATTTGGTTTTACGCGACGCTTTTTTTGATGTCGGACAGATTAAAGCGCTCTAATGACTGCTGGAATCATGCCTGGCAACGACACTGACGGCATCCGCACTTCTAGCGTGAAAAAACGCGGAGAGAAAGCAGCAGCTCGAAGCGTCCCGCGCCAGACGCACACGACGCGGAAAGCCGAAAGCAGACGACGCGGCGCGCCGTAGCCATGGCAACCGCTCCTCCGTCGCTTATTGGCCACGGCGCTCTCCGGCAAGCCTGAGAATGGCGCGAAAATGGGTCTCGGAACCTATTCATCGAACGGCAAAGAACGGCTGACGTGCGCGAACGAAATCGCTTGCGCACGGCAGCCTGAGAACGGCAAACGGCAAGCTGCCGTGCCGCTAGCGTGAGCGGGCCCGAAAGCGCAGAACGGCGGCAGCGAGCCGCGCGCGGCACCGGCGGAGTGCGCGGGAGGTGCCGGCTCCGATGCGCCAGCTGTGTGACATCACTGATCCTCGCGCATGCGCAGCACAGCTAGGGCTGTAGCACGGCTCTTGAGGAGCCCCGCGAAACTGGCTCGGCTAGGCCAGTGTAGCTACGCTACAAAACACATCCTGCGGAAAGCTGACACGGCTATGAACTGCTCAGCCAAATATTGCATCGTGCGCGCCGCGTAAAGGCTACACGCGGAGCGCGAAGTTGCTGTTTTCCCAGGCGCCCTCTTTTCAAACAGAGGCCGGTTCTCACTCTCGTCGGTGGGCGGGGCGTCTGCCTGTTTACGTCACGGATCTGCTTCGCCGCGTCGCAAGACATATATCATCCTTAATTGGCCAATAGCCGACATAAATCAAGAGCGGTGTTTGGATCAAATGCACTGTTCCCGTGACACTGTGTACAATAGCTGTTGTAGTTAAATAAACAGCCTGAAATATAGAAAACTTTGTTGTGAGTTTTCAAAGAGATGACTCACTTCCGGTAGAGGCCAACTGTCGTCTGCTGACTCAGCGCGCCTGCACACATTCGAGCGTAACCTAAATTTGGCCACACTGCCTTTTCGGTATCGCAGCCTCTTGTGCCTCGCTTGTTTCAATTAATTTGAATGTCATAACTGGCCTAAAAATCTGACAAAACTGTGTGTGGCGTTGAGTTCTGACGCCACGGATCTCGTGCTGACTTGATCAGTGCGTGCGCAGATCGAGTTGCAAGGAAGTTCTTAACCCCTTGAGGGTTTTTTGCCCGTCCATGTACGGCAGAAGCTTCCTGGTACCAAAGGGTTTTCGTCGTACATGTAGGCATAGCGTTTATTTTTAAAACGCCCGCCTTTTTCGATCATTTCTCTCGCTTGGCCTGTGCTTCCACACTTCGGGAATACGTGGAATTTTTTTTCATGCGCCAATGTCTCTGCGTTGTATTTTTATTTTGCTTCCCAAAACGGCGCGCCGGCTATCGCTTGCCCATCCGAGCGCGTGTCGCGGTGCAGCTGGTTTAAATGCGCGCCTTTTTCGATCATTTCTCTGCTCTGCATGTGCTGCCACGCTTCGGGAATACGTGGAATTTTTTTCATGCGCCGATGTCTCTCCGTTGTTGCTTTTTTTTATACTTCGCAAAACGGCGCGCCGGCTATCGCTTGCGCAACCGATCGAGCGCACCCGCGGAGGTGGTTGGTTTCGAACGCGCGCCTTCTTCGATCATTTCTCTTGCTTGGAATGTGCTGCCACGCTTCGGGAATACGTGGAATTTTTTTTTTAATGCGCCGATTGTCTCGCCGTCTTTCTTTTTATTAGGGGCGAAGCTCCTTATAGCGGCACCCGGTCGTCCCTCGTAGCGTAGTATGTAACCAGTCTTACGCTTTGACCTGCAAGGTGGTGCCGGTGGGAGATTTTTCCTGTGCGTTGTTGAACAATAAAAAATTCGCAGCGTTAGCTAAAAGCCGACTTCTTCTGTCTCTCATTCCCATTAGCAGCCATTCTTTACCTCCAAGGTAGTGCTGTGGAGATTTCTCCTGTGCGTGATTAAACAATAAAAATTTTGTTCAAAACGCCGTTGATTGATGAAATAAACCAACAAAAGACGCCAGATGTTTTGTAAAAGCAAAACGAAAAGAACGCCAGATGTTTCTAAAAGCAAAACGAAAAGACGCCAGCTGCTTAACGAAAGACGCCAGATGTTTTCTAAGCAATGGTTTTCTAAACAATGAAAATTCACAGCGTACATGCAAAATTAAAGTGCGCTGCAAGTCGTCATAACTCATCGAACCTTTAGTATAAACGCGCCCGATCTCACGTCGGTGATGATGTACTGGGCAGAATTCACGGAAGATTCACGGTTTACCGAATGAACCTCCGCAAGCTTCGCCCCTCATCATCATTCACTCCGTGGATATGCTGTGATTTTTTTTTGCTTTACAAAGCGGCGCGGCGGCGTTTGAGTTGCGCATCGGAACGCGCGCACGCGGTGCGGCTGGTTTCGATATCGTCCTTCGAGTGGTTTTCGCTTCTTGCGCCCGCAAAGCTGATGGCTGTTTGGTTTCTACATAGAGTGGGTTTCTAATCTCTCAAAGGGTGACCACTTGTTACTCTCTCGTTACTGCACCCGGGGGCGCGATTACATCTGTTTCCGTGCGGCGCTAAATTACACAAACTACGCCGCCGTGATTGCGTTTCCTGTTTTGGGGTCTCGGAAAAGCTAACTACGTCTTGTTGGCGATAAGGCGAAGGATTACTGCAGATTTTTCACTCGTTTTGCTTTCCGGACGGGCGCACACCATAGAGTTTTTCTTGCGTGCGCTCACTGACGCAGTTCGCTTACGCTATGGAAGCGCGCGCCGGTTGCTCTGCTGCCGGTGAGTCGAGCAGCGATTCTTTCCGATGCGGACTATTCCCCAAGTGCCGAATCAGAATCTGATTAATTGGATTTCAGTTTGTCAGTCGGAGGATTTTTTGACGAGTTTGATCGTTTGATCGCTCCGTGATCGTCATCGGAGACTCCGATGACGATCACGGAGCGTCATCTGAAAAGCGTGTACGGCGAGCCAGGCTTCAATGACTATCACACGCTGAAAAGTTTTGTGTTAGAGCACGAACATTTTTAACCGGAAAAGAACTCTGGTGCGCTTATTTTTGTATGTCTGTGAGCTACGGTTAATGCAATGCATAATTTTTATTTATAAAAAACTGTTAAGCTTTTTTTTCAGGATTTTGCTTGATTTTACTACAAATAAACCATCTGTATGTAACAACAAAAAATGATTTTTTTGTCACTTTACGGTCACGAAAAAAATTTTAGGACAATTTTTTTTCTTAAATAAAATCGTCTGAAGAATTTATTTCATCAATAAAAAATTACACATTTTGGACTGGATTTCGCGAAAAAATTCGACCCCTCAAAGGGTTAATTAACAGACCGGACGAGCAGCCCCTCGTGAATCATGAGGGTTGGATTATAGCTGAGGGTTTTTAACACTATTATTCTTTTGACAGAGAATGCACACGATCATTTAACTTTTGGATAATACACTTCACATCAAAGATATCCCGGAAGATGGATTTCAGCGGTAAGGTTGAAATAATAAACCTGAATCTCCACTGTCAACTCACTGAGAGTACTTTTGCTTTCTGTCATCTTCAAAGAACCATCGGCCTGTGTTTAAGCTTACGTACGGCCACTACATAATTTGTGGGGCGTCATGCAGGCCGAAGTGAACACCTTCGGCTCCGAATTCTTTCTGTTCGTCGTGTTGTGCCGTTATAAAAATGGTAAAACGTGTGCCCTCTTGAGTGCTTCCCCATATATCGACAATGCATCGCTCACCCGAAATTCGTGGATACTAGCGTGACAGAGGTATCTTCAGTTGGCCCGAACGTATGTGCATTCCATGGGCGTATGCTGTGGGGCAGTTTTAGTAATTTCTGCCGCGAGCTGCACGCGTCCAGTGGCAGCAGCGTGTTCTGAACTGTTCTACGACCGCCTGTGTTCGCATTGTAGGGGTTTGGGCCAGCCGCCGCGCAGAACCCCTCAGAGACGAGGACGAGAAACTCAGAAACACGTCTTCATCATTCCAAGACTCGGCCGCGACTCGCTGTCAATGGCCAAGCGCGAGCCGCGAGCGTGTCCGTGTCCATCGTTCTCTTCTACCGTCGGCGCGCTCGCTACTCCCGCTCCCATAGCATATAAAAGTTACACACGCAGACGCCGCAGTTACAACGCGCCAACAAGGTGCATTTAAAGCGCACCTACTGTCGCGAGCTGCAAGCAAGGGCAACAGCGCCTTCTGAGCAGCTGAACGATAATCTATTTCCGCATTTAGCACTTATTTGCAATTCGCGCTTTAGCGTGGCATACAAACTGATATTTTGTATTTAGTTGCTTTCATACTCATAGACTACCTACTGTCTTACTAATTAACCGTTATTATAAGCATCACACCACCGCGTTAAAGCGAATGCCAAAAGCGTGCCCCGATGTCAAGCTAATCTAGTAACGTTGGTAAAGCACAGCATCCACAAATTTACCAGTGACATGTCTCCCGTAAAATAACAAAAAGTTAATGCCACTTGCACTTCTCCCTTGTGAACGTCCATGTGTACTTGGCACTCCCCTTGCACAGATGACGCAGTAGGAATGAAAGAAAAATATGTATAAGTCCTCCTCAATGAAACAGCTGTTCTCCAGAAAATAATGGTTCGTTTGAATTGCTAGTATACTATATTCACAGCAGTAGGACAGGTTGGCTTGTTCACAATTCAGAATTTTACATACATAACACAGAAAGACGCGGACTATAGCAATACGTACGAAACTGGAAAAACTCGGTCATATGTGCACTCCCTCGTCCACCTGCACATTATGTTGAAGTTCACTTATACAACAGGCACCTTCAATTATGCTACGATTAATGAAATATCACCCAACCTACATTACAACACAGTGATGACTTGTTGCCTAACTGCATGTCACCTATTTCTCTTCCACAATGTGTTCTAATGTGTAAATAATCTGTTCTACTTGTTTGGTAATAAATCACAGGCCGTTGCATTGAGCGAGCAGTGTTTCACCAATTTGTATTGCATGCAGAAGTTCATTTCTTCCATTTGCATGCACGACAAATAGTCATACCTCAACTGATACA
Organism: Rhipicephalus sanguineus; assembly: GCF_013339695.2. NCBI lineage: Eukaryota > Metazoa > Arthropoda > Arachnida > Ixodida > Ixodidae > Rhipicephalus > Rhipicephalus sanguineus. Next base: position 1,991,249 of record NC_051184.2, read on the forward strand.
AGAAACAGTGTTTGCACTATTTTATTGGAATCAAAACAGTAGTACTTCTCATGTCAGTGTAAGCATATGTATATTTCCATTTTTGTGCACAGAACCTGCACCCAATACTGAACACATGGAACAACATATAAAGTACAGCCCCAAGCACTGTATATAATTGACAGCAGTAAAGCAACATGAAAGTAGTGTGTAAGACCTTCTCATAATGCATATTGATATGTGCACTTCACAGTGCCAGTATCTAAGCACAATCCAAAGAAATCGAATGCACAAGGAACTTGGTGTCAGCCTACACATGAAGGCAACTAAATTAGTACAATAAGGCTAGCTTTACTTTTGCAAAATATGCAACCATGCAGATAGGCATGTTCTAGTTTTTTATTGCATTAGTTTGCACTATGGCATCAAACCATGTTGCACATGATCATACAGTTGAGTTTCCTGCAAAAAAGTCTAAAATTGATTGTAGAGCCATCCACTTACCACAATTTATAAAAGCATTCAGCAACGCCACAAAATGACAACGCTGCCTTCATATATTGATGCTCATATTTGCTCACAGATATCTGAAAACTAACGTAAATTTCTGGATTATGCTTGGGAACTTGTCGGCGTTATCACATGACTACAATGTACCAATACTTCTATTATGCATAATTAGTACATGTATGTTTACAATATGTATATCTGTGCCAGCTAGTGCCATCTGCAACTTAAAGTTCTTCATCTTTAATTCCTCACTTCATGGCTTATGCATTAATTAAGCCCAGCATTATGGCTGCAAGGTCAACTTGAAATTAGGCAATCACGTGCCCAAATTAAAAATTTCCTATAAATAGTGGCTGATGGCTTGGCACATTGGATCCTAGGACTTGATATGCCGTGAGAGAGAGAGAGAGAAAAAACTTTATTTTTAAAATCAGTCAATTACGTCAGGCATTGCCCGTCGCCCCTAGCCGTCGGCCGGAATCCCTGAGACACGGCAGCAGCAAGGGCTTGACTGATGAGGTCCCGCTGGACGTTGGGGTCTGGGTTTGCGGAGCAGGGCTCCCAGGATTCTAGTGTGTGGGAACCATCGTTCTGACTCGGACATGTCCACACCATGTGGACCAAATTCGCTGCCTCATCACAAAATTTGCACTGGGACCGGAAAACTTCTGGGTGCCACTTGCTGTAAAGTACGGGGTTTGGAAAAACCCCGTCTGCAACTTTCGCCACATAACCTCGTCTTTCTTATTGAGCGATCTATCCGCACCTGGTATATTTGCCGATTCAGCCTGTACTGTGGTTCGATTTCATGATATGCGAGCATGTGCTCACTTCTTTTTAAGTTCGGTAACTGGTGAGGTTCCGGGGGTCGACCGGTAAGTGAGACCTCGGGCGACCGAATGAGCCTCCTCGTCCCTCTAAGTCCCCTGGTGAGCTGGTGCGCAGACGAGCAGAATAATCTCTCTGGGTCTTCCTAACGTGTTTAATATACGGACGGCAGTCTCCGTCACCCTTCCCGATTCATAATTCCTCACGGCGTTTTTGGAATCGCTGATGACCACCCTGACCCCCTTTTGGCTGATGGCCAAGGCTATGGCCACTTCCTCGGCCTATACAGTCTCAACACCACTGACTGTGCAAGCACGCCATCAGGGCGCCGTTATCCCTGACTGCCACTGCCGTGTGGCCGCTTTGTTCTCATATTCCGCTGCGTCTGTATACAGGACGTCCTGTCGGACCGGTGTACTTGGCTTGTAATGCCTCTGCCCTGGCTTTACGTCTGCCTTCGTGAAAGGCAGGGTTCATGTTCTGGGTAGCGGATGTATCTTTATTCTGTCCCTGATCCTGTCCCGGTATGTCTTTTGAGGCGCACTTGCTCACGCTTAGGCTGTGAGGTTGAATAAAATTGACCAACGCACTTACAGAAGTTGTAAAGCAGTCAGGACTTAAGTGCATAGTTAAAGAAAGTGGGAAAACAAAACCACAACACACATAGAAATGAAGGGGACAGGATGATGTGGTACTAGCAACGGAAGTTTAACATGTGCTTGGCTTTTTTAGGCATGTTTTTACTCTTGCTGCGTCCTGCGTGATTCTTTAATTTTGTAGTTCTTACATATTGTGTGTGTATACATTGTGACTTGCATGAGCAAGGTGGTCTTGATGTTCCAATAAAAACGGCGAAAATGTCCATGCTAGAAAAAAACGCGAAACACGCTCTCTGACGGGCTAAGTTTCGGGAGTTTGTGTTTGCTCTTGTGTAGTCTGCTGGCATTGCAGCCCGGGCGTGTTGTTCCGTTGCGTGTGCGACAGATGGCGCGACGCGCGATGCCAATATGGCGCTACGCGTGGATTCGCTGTGTTCTGGTCTATACGACGGACAGTGGGGCTAGTTGGTATACAGCATGATAAAAGATGATTACAAGCGTCGTTGTTCTCTTTACGCTAGCAAACGTGTCTTATTATGTATATATACGGATTACCTTAATCCTCTCCCCTCATTGTACATCACTCTTTTTCCCCGTTGCGTTTTCCCCGGTGCAGAGTAGCAGGCAGGGGCGTACTAGTTCAGGCACGCTCTCTGCCTTGGACATATTTTCTCTTTCTCTTTCATTTGGTAAATAATATTTTATTTCTAAAGAGTAAAACAGAACGGCAACGCAACGCAAGCCCCACGTATGCACAGGCGACGCTCAACGAGCTTAAGGGAGAGGAGGTGAAGGCAAGTCTCAGACTCTGACCACTGGCTGATTTGTAGCAGGGTAAGCAGGGTAGCATGCAGTAGACTGTGAGCCGGAGAGAAGCGGGCAAGTTCATTTCTGCCTCGATGGGGTGGAGCCCCCTCCTGCCCTAGGGTGCCTCGATGCAGCGAGGCGCCCTATCCTGCCCGGGCTTGAAGCATTGGGGATTGGCTTGGAGTTGGACGCCGTACGTGACGGAAATCAGGCGAGTTCAAATCCTTCTCTATGGGGTATGGCCGCCGCCAGCTCCGGGCTCGTTCTGCTAGCGCAGAAATAGAAATATGCGCTGTAGTGAAGCAGTGAAAGAGAGGCGATATGCACGGCATCTGCGTACTCAGGATAGCGCGCCTCGCAGTCATGCGCTCCGGCCAAGGGGTGAGGCTGGGGGCGGTAGTGGTGGGTGCCGTAATCGGTTAATCGAATAGTTTTAATCGATTAATCGAAATGCGGAAATCGATGATGATTAACCGATTAATTGTGGACATTTAATCGATTAATCGATTAATCATTCATCGATTTTACCATTCCTATTCCAGCGTGCTCGTTCGGACGAAAGAGAAAAAGCGCTTCAAGTGTGCGACAAACCCTCTCGTACTTGACGGATTCAAAAAAAATTTTGCGCCAATCGATTCTTGAGGCCGACAGCTCGATCGTCCCTTCGACTATCAGTTGGAAAAAGTTCACGCCTTTAAATTACGACCTTTTTCGTGACACGGTTTCAAAGTCGACCTGACGCTTTACGAAGCATGTGCAAAAGTGCGTGCCGGGACAGATGGAGTGCTAGTCTAGATACTGTCAAATTCCGCCATCTTGTAAATTTAGTAATGGCGGCATTTTAGGCCAATCAGAGAGACATTAGAAGCCCTCTGGGGCAATCAGAGTTGACCAATGGCGGTATTGGCAACATGGCGGAATTTCAAGGGACACTAAAGGCAAATAACACTAAAGGCCTGCGCTGAAACCGCAGCACAGTCACAGCGAAAGCTGGAAGAGCGGCGTTTCTAGAGCCCGTTAAGCTCTCTTGGGGCTACAAGTACACTAGAAAGGTACCCACTACGCCATAAATCACAATTTTTGTGAAGTTGGGAAGCACCTACTAAGCCATTATTCGTCATTCTGCGGAGAAGCGAGGCACCAGCTACACGTCTGTAAGGCATTATGTGCACTTTGTTGACGCGACGACTGATGACGATGAAGAATTATGGCTCAGCCCTTTGTAATGGGTTGGAATCTTTAAACGGCCCACCAGTTATGTAATTTACATTGGGTGACGCCCGGTCGCTATTTCCCTCTCCCGTCATGCTGTATAACATACGTTGACGTGGGAGAGAGACGGGGGGGGGGGGCGAAGAACTTTACTGAGACCCAGAGGAAGTGGATCATGCGCTTATGGGCTTCCTTGGCAACCAATAGAAGTGCACTTGCGAGGAACCCACTACGCTATAAATCATTGTAATTTTTTAGAAGTAGGGCAGCAGGCACTGTGCCATTTTTCGTCATTCTACGGAAAGCGTTGGTACCTGCTGAACCCATGTAAGGCATTATGCGCACTTTGTTGATGCTGTGCCTGATGACGATGAAGAATTATGGCAGAGTCCTTTGTAATGGGTTGGAAGCATTCAACAACCTACTCGTTGCGCAATTCGCATTGTGTGACGCCTGGTTACAGAATTCGCGTTGTGCGACGCTTGTGCTTATTTTACTCTTCTACCACGCTATATTGCATATGCTAATGTGGTTCCTTCCCGACATCAAGCCTGTATAGGACCTTTTCGCAAAGCAGTTTCAAGCACCCGGCATGGCTCAGAGGTTGAATACGGAGCTCCCACGCAGGGGCCCAGGTTCGAACCTCGTTCCATCCTAGAATTTTTTTCTTATTTTTCTTTTTTTCTTTTTTCTTATTTCGAGCGATACTGGTTACGGGACACCGGCGGCGGCGGCGCGGACATCTACGACGCCAAACGGCCTGTGAAATGATCTCATAACACTTTCGCTGTAATTTATGTCAGAGTT
>NC_051184.2:1996090-2143463 GCF_013339695.2 Rhipicephalus sanguineus
CCTGCCACCCCCATACTCTTCATGGGAATTTGTTCATAAAAATATCTCGTGTGAGTCATATCTTTCAATAAAAATGTTGTAACTGATTTGCAAACGCTGATAACCCGTATTTGAAGGCACGAGATCACAAGGCGTCAGGTAGAGCACCGATTGTGCGAGATATTGGTGTCGAAAGAGCATTGACACTGTGGTAGAAAAAGCTAATTACACGCTAAAGAACTCTTGAGTCGACTCACTCAGACTCAGATCGAGCCGTGCGTCGGAGTGAGTCTGAGTGAGTCCGAGTGAATTATATTTTGGTGCGTTTGAGTCTGAGTGACCCCTGAGGGCAAGATATGTTTCATGAGCGAGTCTGAGAGAGCTCCACATTTTGTGCCGAATTATGATCAGCATCTTTAGTGAAGTTCAGAAAAAAATATCGAATGTGCAGAAGCTTACTATAGCGCAAGTACTGGCCAGGATTGCTTAAAAGTATGGTCAGCTGAATAAAAGAGATAAAAAAATTTCGAAGGTTTAACGAGCACCTTTACAAATAGCGGCAAGAGGAAACAAATCTCAATTGTCTAATATGGAGAACTGTAAAGGAACTGAGAAACATTGTAAGAGAATCGCTAGGGGGGCTGGTTGGCAAATATTTGTTCAGTGAATTGGGAGCGCGGGAATATTATGAAGGACTACGAAGAACTCCGCGTTGTGTAGTTCTTCGTCGTCCTTTGTCTGTTCCCGCGCTTCCTGTTCACTTAACTAATTGAGAAACAGGCACATTGTTTACGCATTGACCAGAAAATTAAAATATCTTGAAATTTGGTGGTTATAATTCTGCTAGCTTTTGCAATAAAGCTTTTGACGTGCGGATACCCTGGTGCGCGGACATCTCACTTGAAAAGACTATTGTATAGCTGAAAGCTACAGTTTCTGAGGAAAGTTATTGCGCCACAAGTTGCCATTATTAAGGGGCTTGTTAAGAGACTAGAAAGACGCAAGTCACCGTGTAAAGTACTTTACAATGTTAGGCACTAGCAAAAGGGAATGCCTCTCACCTTGGAAGGCCGTGTTGATAGAAAAGCCCCTGTAGGATTGCTGAAGGATACACTGCGGAAAAAAAAATCGGGAAAGTTTCCTTTGACTTCATCGGGTGGAAATTTGTAGGACCAGCTAATTAACTTCTGTAAGAACTATTATTTGTGCTTGCGACAGCTCGGGCTATGAACAATTAGGGTTAAGTACCTTTTTTTTATTTACTGTAATTGCTACAGTAAAGGTTAATAAACGCAAGTCACAGCCATCAATTCACCTCTTTCCTCTTTTGAAAGAGGCTTCTTAGGAGCTAATTCCCACAGTCTTATAACACGCTGCCAGGTATCGACAAAGACCACAAGAAGGAAAGACACACATAAGATGAGTACACCATAAGATGAGCGGGTGATGCAGTAGTTTGTCCTCTGACGTCTGTTGCCAGAAGAAAGTGACAAGCTGTGGCTACTAAGAAAAAAAAACAGCTGTTACACTTACACATCTCGTTTGCGCTCGGATTGTAGAAGGCGTCCACCGCGGTGACGGGAACAAGCCAACTGTATTACGAACGAAAAAAAGAAGCGAAATTAATTTACATCGGATTATGTTGATGTTGTTGTTGATTATGATAATGGAAACTCTCGTTGAAGTCAAACAAAGGAGGACGGTGACTAAGACAACTGGAAGCTGAGGAACCAACCAACCAACCATTGGACGCCAACGGCCTCCGCTCTCCAGGCCCCTGCCTCCACTTCGCCGGCAGGATCAGAGAACATTTCGTCTAGTATATAAACAGTAAACTCACAGTTTTCTTTTAGAAAATGCGGATTTTCATCTTTCGCAAGGGAGCAAGATGAAAACCAAGTGGGTCTGGAGATAATATGGTTAGGTTTGTTGTTGTGCGAAAAGTGGAGAATCTTTTGTAAGATGCACGCAGCGTGCTGGAATTTCGTACATAATTTGATAAAGGCTACAACATATGTGAGTGAAAGAGAGAGAGAGAGAGAAATGAAAGGAAAAGGCACGGAGGTTAACCAATCTATGGCTCAGTTGGCTACCCTACACGGGGGGAGAGGGAATATAAGATAGCTTAGAAAGAACGAGAGAAAAAGAAAAAAAATGAGTAGTTGGTGTGAACACACACAACACGAACTCGCGCTGATAGTTCACAGACGCTCGTGAAGTCCGGTCGACTTCAAGTCAATAGGACTTCTTAAACCGTGGTACGAGTGCGAGTTGAAGCTATCATTTCATTTATGCTGCTCAGTATGAATCTCCGTTACGTCTCCAAATTAAATGACTGTTTCTTAAAGCAACTAAACTTTGTTCACAACGGCTATGCTCATCTCTATATTTCTGCGTCCGTTTTTTTTACAAATTAACTGGCTGAATTTATCGCTTTTTATATCTTCGAATTACTCCCTATATGATGTGTTTTTGTATAATGTGGGCAGTTGATATTAAACAGAAGAGGAAACTGCAAGAAAGATGCCAGGAGCACGCCTTTAAGTGTTTAAAGTTCTCACCTCTTCGGGTCGTAAGCAAGGCGCAGTTTCTCATGCCATAAGATATCGTTGTTCTTATAGAGGTATCGATACATATTTGTGAAGTGATCGGAGATGTTAAATTCGGGTACCTGTAGAAATGAAGGGTTAATTGGCGTGTAATCTGAATACCGAAATACCGGTAAATCATTCTGACAACCAGTCATTTCATTTGTAAAAAAAGAGCATGTACTTCGCGCCTTCAGCCGGACGAACAATCCTTACGTTGCTCTCAATAGAATATACTTCATGTTCGAGTTATGTTTGAACGTGTTCGCTGTAAGGCATATACAATGACTATATTTTTATTGCAATTATATGGACACTCTCAGTTAATGTTTGCCGTCGCCGTCATGTCTCGGATATGTATATGTATGTAAATATACATCAAAGCCACAAATCAAAATAATTCAAGAAAAAAATTCTGAAGCTTGAAGGATTTGAACCTATGACCCATCGCTTCTCAGCGCGCTGCCTTAGACAGTTACGCCACGCGTCATTCGTTCTCCAGGATACTAACGGCAGAATACAAACACACGCGGCGTTAGGTGAAACGCACAGGACGCCACGTGTGGCGAAATTAAAATTATGCGAGACGCTGGCCATGTTGCATCGTTGCCCGCGCTGCGTTTCCGTCGTACCGCTGGCGACCCTTGCTAGTTTTCCATTTCGGGGTTGTAGCGCTGCGCCACTCGTCGGGCAGTCGGCCAGCGAGAAAGAAGAGCGTCCCGTGGCTCGTGGTGGCGCGAGCTAGTAGGAACGCTTTGGCTCTTGTAGGCTTATGCCACAGGAGAGGAAAAAAAAGAGAGACGGCTGAACCAGAATCACGCTATGTATATTAAACCGTGACCGGAATCCTGAGGCTAAAATGCGAAGGCAAACGCACAAGACACCCACGAAGAAAAGAAACGTACGACGCAAGCGCTGACTAACAACTGCTTTATTGTTTCATACGCCAATGCATATATAAGCCCAAGGCAACCTTACCGCACATGCGCTCACAACAATAGCTCCAAACCAAAATGCGTAACAAGGATGATTGTGTATTAGATACGCGAAGACATGAAATCATATTCAGATGGGTGTAGGGACAAAGAACTAAAGACGAAATGAGAAGGACAAAGAGTGCGTTCTTGCTGTAATTTCAGCCTCAAGAATATGTACCAACTAGATCCAAATTAAGTTTTACTTTAGTGACCGATTTCTTGTTATTCCAATTTCTTGCTATCGCATTCATTGCTTCGCCCTTGAGGCGAAACTATGAGTTTATATCATTACCAGCGTTAAAGTGCAACTCACTGTTTCACCTTGAGCCATAGCCATCGCGCCATACGATCGTGAGAATTTCTTTTTGGTGAAACAAAACACTGCTTACATCCTGAGTACATTACGGCAAGCGCCATGCTTGTGCGCTTTTTTTTACCCAATCAAGAAAGCACACTCGGTAGCGACCTAAAAATTCGGTGCACTCTCCGGCTACAAAACCAGAATGAGCTTACCCTTTGTTTCCGTAAAGGAGCCATGCCAGCTGAAATCAGCTCTAAGACAGGTGTTTTTGTTCGGCTTATAATAAACGCCGTAGGCTTATTCAGAAATAAGGGTCCGTCACTTTTAGCTAAAATATTATGTTTTTTCTGAACCCTGCATAAAGATCTCATGTGAAATTTGCCAGGATGTTCAAGTTTTCGTCCTGAAATGTGCGATGCAAGGATAGGTCGGTGCAGCAACTGCCTTTAGGGGACACTAAAGAGAAAAACGATTTTTCTCATATTAATAAATAAAAAAAAAACGCGTGCCGATGCCCTTTCCAAGTTGTCGCACCACTAGCTGTGACGTTATATATTTTGGACGGCGTCTACTAGGTACTACGTAGTTCTTAGTGGGTAGAAACGAGGTACATAGTCTTCTGAGGAAGCCAGGCAGTTAACATACCAAGTTTCAGGAAATTTCATTGAGCCACTGTGGCCAAATTACGAAAAACCACTTTGAAATCTGGAAAGTCACCAACGGAGATTTCGGCGCGAAATTGAAAAGCGAACCTTTTGACATTGACTTTCTCATCTATTATTAAACCTATGGTGGTCAAATTAACGACCCTAGAGTTTTAGTAGCATAATTTATCAGTATAAAGTAATTGTTTCACTTTAGTGCCCCTTTAGGAAATGGAAATAAGAGAACGTATTAGCTGTACGTCACTAAATTAATTGGTTGTAACAGATCTTTTGGACGGTGCCTATCACCGACCTATTTGTAGTGTGTTCGGGGTCTTGCCACACTTCTGTATGCAGTCTCTTGCTTAACCCGTTAGCTGTGTAGAACAATTAATGCATGCCCTGGTGGAGCTTATATGTTCAATTTTAAATCCGGGATAATTTTTATAATCCTGATTGGCGGTGTATGAGCCGAAATACCTCTACGTTTCTTTCGTGCTTTCAAGCACTGCTCAAACGTTTTAGAGTGTAGCTCTTAGGGGCCCGTTTCTGCGTTGTGCGGCGTTGCCGTCGTGGGCTTAATCGATAGAGCGACCGAGGACGAAAAAGAGAGAACGCGGAGTGCAGCGAGCCGCTGTGTTAGCGTCTGCGATGCCTCGTACCTGCTCGCGCTTCTTGTGACAGCGCAAAGCGTGCCTCTCGCGCACGGGCCCAGGAAAGTTGGTTGACGAGCGAGGATTTGGAGAAGATGTGCGTTGGGTCGAAGGGACACTTTGTGTGTGGAACGTTCTAGCGGATTTTTAGATTTTGCATCTAGTTTTCCGGGCACAAGTTCACCCATAATAAACAAGTTTTAGAGCGCAGCTCTTAGGCGCCCGTTCCTGCGGAGGCGCAGGCGTCGTTGTAACCGGCAGAGGGAACGAGGACGAAAGAGGGTGAACGCGGGAACGCAGCGAAGGATGAAAGACGGCGATAGCGAGGAGAGCGTGAGGAGGAGGGAACGGCGGTGGTGAGGCGACAGGTTCCGCGGCGGACACCCGCGGCGCCATAGTAGTGCGCGACGTCGCGCGGTCGCCGATGACGTCATAACTAAGGTATGTGGCGAGGGCTTCCACCGATACCATATATGGAAATAAAGCGCTGCATGAACGGAGGCCTGTCTGCGGTGGCTGTTTTGGAATGCGCCCACTCGCTGCCTTCTGCGGGCTCTCAGTTAGCGAGGCAGTCGCCCCTCAACTAATCGCAAAATCGAAGCACCTAAACAGCTGCTCTCAGAATTCGCATTAGGCGGTACCATAATCGGTGAATTTTTTCAGAGTGGATTTTTCGTAATGGTTTAATTTTTAATATAGTGGATTTATCGTCCACTTTAATTCCTTTTAATTTGTGTCATAATTGTTATAGTACAGCTACAACATACAAGTAATGTCCCCTATACGTGCCTTAGCTTCATTGTCTAATGGCTTCATTAGGTTTGGTATAACAAAATGAACAAGCTCTCAATCATTCCCCCTCTTTCGTTTTAACGTTCTTGGTAACTTACATTTATACTGTATGTTTAAACCATGAAAAAATGTGTGCTTTCCTTACGTAGTTTTCGGTTGTTATGCTCACTAGTTCATACTTACTTTCCTAATCAAGGTTTTACAACCATTCTATCAGTATTTCTGTTACCCGAAAACCAACGTTCACATTAATGCTGCCTAACGGGGATCCGGAATGTATAAAAATATTGCTCACGTATTTAGACACAGCCAAATCAGTCGAACAGTATGGCCAGGGAATGCACAGGGGACACTAATTATTGCATTTTACTGTAGTGTACTAATTATGATGTAAATTGAAGTAAATCACTCTTTCCGTCGGTGGGATCTGAACCTACAACCTTCGAATATATGAGGTTGTGGGTTCAGATCCCACGGACGGAAAGGTTGATTTCTCGTCCACTTTTTCGTCATAATCAATACGATACAGTCAGATAACAATTGACGTCTTCTATGCTTTCCCTCACCTAATTCGCTGTTGGATTCATCTGGCTCTGTTTAACATATAAACGAGCCCATCGGAAAAAATTCCATTTCTTTTGTTTACTCACGTATTTGTATTGTTCTTCAAGAAAAGTCATGTTCATAATGTAATCCGGGTATCCTATTTTCAAACCCATTTTCTTCAACTGAAAAGCAAGAATTATACTGTTGAGTTCTATGATTTAAAGACCCTCAAAGGGGCTAGTTTAAGAAAACGCTTTAGATAAACTAATTTACCATGCATGTCGATAGAAGCATATGTGTCCTCTTGTGTAGACGTACGGACACACGTGCAATGATGGACAATTAAAACACGAACAACTTACGGTTTACTAAAGCGCATGCTTTTACATGATATCCATAAGACTGGTTTAATTAATTTTCAATCAAGATGTTTTAAAGCTTATTTCATTCTTACCTTCTCAAGCGCGGATTTTCTTGTGCTGTTGTCCATCCATGTGCTATTTTCAAGCTCTTTTTGAAATGCTTCGGTTAAATTCCCGACATACTGTTCCACCTAAACGGAGGAAGTTTCAATATTTATTAGAAAGCGCCAGTTAGAATATTTTTTAGAAAGTTGGTTCTCGTGCTAGTCAAGTGCAAACATAATTGCGAAGTGGGATTTCTGAAAATAATTTACATGAACATTTTATAACAGCACGGCCATCCTGCTGTGAGGCGTTTATAAGTGTAAAAAAGCACTAAATCTGGTAGTCTTCGTAACAAAGGCCGTAGCCAGTGCTGGGCAGTATCGAAGATACATGTATCTTAGATACTATCTTAGATACTCTATGGGTATCTTGTATCTGTATCGCGATACGTCTGGAAAGATGAGTATCTGTATCTGTATTTCCGATACATTCGATAATGTATCGTGTATCTTAAGATACAAGATACTTCTATCGCCACACAACCGTGCGAAACAAGAATCGCTGGCCAAGCTCCGCTTCTCAAACTGGTACTGGTGCCACTAAGCCATCTGAACAAGTCTAAGGGCTGTAACGCAATTTTATTTTTCAGGCAGAGTCCTCCAGTGAGGGCAGAAGATGAGGAAGACAAGCACGCGGACGTCTACGCCCAGCCCACGTACTTTTTGTTTTGTCGATTACTTTTCTTTTTAGTTGCGCCAGTGCCGCGACATTTGCTCTTAGCCAATGTCCTGCGCCGCGTACTCCACTGCGTGCAGATTCTATCGCGCAAATTCTGATGTTGCTACGGTGTCGTTATTGAAGATTCTCTTGCGTCGTGCTCCGTAACGAAATGTGATGCGTGCAAGAATGGGGTCTCTTTGTGTCTCGTGGATTTTACATATCAGCGATTTAAAGGATCTCGTGGATGTAAAGATTGACTTACATGCAATGAATTAACTTATATGTAAATAAGATATGCAAACAACTATAGCACCGCTAGTACTGATGCTAGATCTAATAGATCAGGCGTTTACCCAACAGAAAATATCTTGGCGTACCGCATTTTTCACTTCCTGCTACATTTATTCAAAGAATTTATCAAATCATTACTTGACAAGTGCTTTATTACTGTCATTTTGCAACCAATACATTACCTAGGTCTCCGTACTGCTTTTCTGGTCTGGTAACTGCAGTATGTCTTTTGTAACGCATTCCCAAAATAAGGTCACTGCTTTATTCTTCTAACTGTCTGCTTTATATTTCTACTACTGTTTATCCATTTACACGTTTCCGAGGCGATTTTGAAAACAAATATATAATTATGTAGGCGTCCCTTGAGTTACAGTGCAAAGCATTCTGCTTATCGCTTAGGAAAATAGCGAAATTGAGTTTGCATTATAATAATGGAAATCATTAGGAGCCATCTTAAAGATGCTAGGAAGGGGACTCCCAACGAGCCGCTTCAGGCAATTTTCCATAGGCACTGAATTTTCTATTGTCTCAATAGGTAAGTTGACGATACTTCATGCTCATTGCTATTAAGAGCACCGTCTGTATTGTGTTTCTGTACTCATTCAATGTGAATGTTTGATACAGAACCACCTCTCTGTTTTACTTATATTAGCTTTCCGATTTTAGGCCTTCTTAAATATTTTTCGTATTACTAATCGCCACCTAATGGGATCTATAAGCGGCAATAGCGCGAATAACGGCGGTGTCCTCCGACGCTTTGTGCAACTATACAATACGTCTGAGACGTCTCTGCGTTGCACATGTTTTCTCGTTGAAGAAAAATTGCTAAAAGATTACACGTTAGTGGGGATATCAACAAAGAACCCTTCACGTCAGCAGATAAGTAGAATATGAGAATTGATTGCTCTTTTACGTCATCTACGTATACACCAGGGGTCTCAATCTCAGCTTACAGCCAGCGGGCCACAGTCGCGAAATTTAGTTCGAAGCGCCGGGACAGTCAAGATGGTGGGAGATAGTTTCAACAAAATGACGTTGCCATTCGAAAGGAAGCCTTTCCCAGGTCTCGCATATAGGTAATTTCTGAAGGGAATTTGGAGTCAGGATTAGAGAAACATCGACACCGATGTGCACAACGACTGAATTCTGGACGCGGATTCTGAAATATAGTTTTTGTTCCGCGGTTATGTTTCAGCACATCGTTGCCACATGTTCCTCACGAAAGGAAAGCTTGAGACCTGTCATGTCTGAGTAGCTCACGAACATACTTATCTAGAAAATAAAAACAAATGGGACGAAGATGGTCATGTGTGCGGGCGGGGCCTCTAGCGAAAGGTCTCAAACCCCTAGCATACAATGCGCCCCCCCCCCCAAAAAAAAAAAAAAAGTCGCTACCAGCGTTTTTGCTGCTGTACACCTGTCCGGATACACGGTATTGTGCAAACTGTCTTTTACGGACAAGGCAAAAGTCCACACCGGCATTTGCGCCATCGTGCGAAGGCTTCTTATAGAAGTTATTGTGATTATATGGCAACCCGCGAGCTGGTCGACAAGTTGAGTAGCGACTGCCATTAATTGCAAAAATGACAAGCAAGAACCGCTGTCAGCGAACTGTATAGAGTTGTCCTGTGAAGAAGCTAAAGCAAATCGCAATAAATTGTTTTGGAAGGAAACTAATGCACTTTGAGCAAGAAGGGCAAAACTTTTAGATATTAACAGACATTTCATTAAAGTCAAACAAAATAGGTCACAGTTGGGAAATTTTCAAGAAGACATTTTCGTGCATAGGCGTTCGCTGCTACATTATATAGATCTATAATAACAAATTAGAGAATGTATCGAAGTATCTTAAGATACAATTGCCAAGTATCGTATCGGATACAATTATTGCGGCAGTATCTTGTATCTGTATCTCCAATACTTCTTGCCTGAGTATCTTGTATCGTATCGCGATACAATTTCAAAGTATCTTTGCCCAGCCCTGGCCGTAGCAGTACCAATGCGTGTACCGCCCCACTCACTTTTAAGCTCGCGACGGCAGGGCCATCTAAAGGGGTTCACTGTACTTCTTATAGTCTACCTCAGCCGTAGTGCACACATCTAAAGAAGTACCCGGCGCCTTATTTGTGCACCAACATCGCCTTATAAGGTATCAATCGAAAAGTGTTTATCACTTCTTTTGGTTCTAAATTTGTGCTCAACGATCAAAGACAGCAAATACCGAAATCAAGACTGTACACCTTTCCAACACCCACGCAGAATGGTGTTAGCGTGGAGTGGTATATACCCTAACACCCCATGCACATTTTGCTTCGTGTTTAGGGTGCTAAATTAACACCAGTTGTGAAGTGTGTAGGCTACGGCACCCCAAGTGTGTCATTCTGGTCGCCAACTGATCTACACCGTTAAGGGCTTAAAATAGTTAGTGTGTATACTATAGGTCGGCAAAAAATGTGGAGCTCACTCAGACTCTCTCATGAAATATATTTTGCCCTTAAACTCGCTCGGACGCAGACTCACCAAAATTTTACTCAGCTGGACTTGCTCGGACTCAGACTCACTGAAATTTTTCTCAGCTGGACTCACTCGGACTCAGCCTTACCAAAATATTACTCACTCGGACTCACTCAGGCTCACACTCACGGCTCTATCTGAGTCTGAGTGACTCTGAGTGAGTCGGCTCACGAGTCCGTTAGCGTATAATTGGATTTTTTTCACCATCGGGTCAATGCTCTTTATCACCAATATCTCACATATTTGGTGCTCTACTTGGTGGCTTTGGATCTCGAACCTTCAAATATGAATTATCAGTGGCTGCAATCCAGTAAGGACATTTTTATTGAAAGTGGGGACTCACACGAGATATTGTTATCAAGAACTTCCTGTGAAAGTGTTTGCGGGGGGAGGTCAACCTGCACCCCTCCCCCTTCTACGTAACTCACGCCTCTGATTAATAAATATTTAGCTGGCGTGTGAACCCTAATGCTTCGAAGTATGTGTGAGTCAGCCGGAGTATAAACGTGAGCCGACATAAGGCTGATAGTAACGCTGAAGTTGTGTAGATCGGCAAAGAAGTGTGGAGCTCATTCAGACTCACTCAAGAAATATATTTTGAGCTTAGGGCTCACTCGGACTCAGGCTCACGAAAATTTCCCTCTACCGGACTCACTCGGACTCAGACTCACTAAAAGTTTACTCAACCGGACTCACTCTGACTCAAGCTCACCAAAATATTACTCACCCGGACTCACTCAGACTCTGACTCACGGCTCGATCCGAGTCTGAGTGATTCTGAGTGAGTCGACTCATGAGTGAGTTTGCCGACCTATGGTGTATACACATCATCCAAGTGCGGACTTCGAGAGTTATTTTTGACTTGCACTTCAACGATTTCGCCAAGAAAGCAGTCATTTCATTTCTCTCTCGAAAATACTAGTGACGTCAACAATGAGATCGCTCGGTATTCAAGCTGTCGTATCAAGAGCTGCGCTAGACTTTCTGAGGAAGTTATAGCCGTGTCAGCGTAAGCGATTCCAAGAACACACTCTTTTTTTTTATCAGCAATAGCAACCGCGCAAGCTGTAAATGCCACAAGATATTTCAATTCGGTCGTGTTGTTTGTTTCCTACCTCTGTTTTTGCGTCGGCACTGAACTTCTCCTTCACGTACATGTGGTCGATGACTTGCTGCATCCCGCGGCTCACGGTAGATACGCACCGTGACGATCTTTCTTTTTGAGTCCGAACTCCCCAAGCGATTTTGCTAAGCTCGAAGGACGCATTTCGGAAGGTGCTCGACAAGTCAAACGCCCAACCGAGCACGATGCGGGCTCCGGCGTAGTTGTACAATGTTTCTCTGAAAAAAAAGGAAGCAAAGTGGGCGATGTGCAGCCCTGTCCCCGTCTGTATAGAGCTCGCGAGCAGCCGGCCTTGATCTGCGGGGCGATGCGCGGCCTAATAGGCAAGCAAACCCGCTATGCACGAATGACAACGTCGAAAGGTGCCTTAGTTAACTCAGTTTGCACTCGGCCGCAGGGGCGACTCGATGACAAAGAATTACGCGTTCGAGCTAGCACGCGCCCGACTCTTTTTAGAAGAAATGCTGCGCGCTTTGTGACTGTTCCGAGATGCGCGGTCGAATGAGAAAGTGATAACCTCGGGCAATGCGCACAGCCGGCAAAACAAAGGCGCTTACAAACATAATTTCTGGTTTTAAGAAATTAGCGCAGATCTGCATGTCTATTAGGCCGCGCATGTTCCTATGCACACCACGTCAGACCCCGCAACTGCCGCAAGGTGCCACGCCGCCCAGCAGTGCCTACACCAACGTGGACGGGGCTGTACATCTCTTAAAATTAGGATTGAGCTTCCGGACAATACGGAGCGATGGCCCAAGAAGCGAACATTATAGGCCCTGTGACTATGAACTGGCAAAGTTGTGTGACATATAATTAATGTCAATAGTGATTTTACGAACTAGATTTTACGAATTCTATGTAATATGTCATTTCCATCTCGACTAGCGTGACAAGTCTATAAAATCTTTGGTAAAGCAAGCGGCACTGCGAAATCGCCCATTGTGATAAAAGGCCCATGTTTCAATTTATATTGTGGAGAAAGCGGTGCCTTTCCGCTTGTGACGTCTTGCTGTAACACTTCACTGATGCGCGGGCTTTGATGCTATACTCTTTCTTCCGTTCCTGTGTATTCTGCAGCATAGATCATATATTCGTAAAGATGTTTCACCAAGTAAAATCTATTTGGCGCAATCTGCCTCGGATATTGGCTTATAGACAAGCCATGCGTGAACATTCAGCGTGCGAGCTTTCCGTGTCCAATGTATCATGTAAGCGTCCTCCCATTGATATCCGCTTTCCCCATATTATTAAATATCATCAAGTGTCAAATCCGTAAACACCTAGGCAGCTTATGATTTCACTATACCGTGTTCTCGTCTGCCATTCTGGAATCAATATTTTGCTTGTGTTGCTTTCCACACTGCGTGGAGGCCGCATTGTTTTTATGGTATTTTTATCATGACTCAGTAAACATGAGTTTGGTGTAAGCTTGGTCCTTGTAAGCTCGCTTTGCCGCGTCGAGTGTTCCAGTGAAGCCTACTCATAAACAAAAAAAAAAAAACTTGGAGGACGCTTGAGCTTCGCCTTCAAGAGTAGAACGCGATAGCGTAATTGGGCCGCTTGCGCATCGCCTTCTCATCTGCTAGCCTAGCTTCGGTTCTGGTGCATCCCCAACCGTGCTGTAAGGAAACGAACAAGTGCGCGCGTAAGATTGGCTGTTTCAAACTATTCAAGAATGCCTACTGCAAGTGCTATTAACCCATGATGCCATAATTCTTCATTTTGCGAATCAGCGAAGGGCCCACTGCGGGTCCGTAAGGCATTACGCGAACCTAAGCAGCTGCTTACTTTGTTCACGCTTTTGCTGAGTATGATTAAATATCTCTCAGAGTTTTGTAGTGGGTGGGCCTTTGAAACACCCACTGCTTGCCCAACTCGCATGTTTTGACACCTGGCATGATTTGACGCTTCTGCTACGCAGTGTTACATGCGTTAAAAAAGCTCCTCCCACTACATGACATTCATATAGTGTTTTTCTTTCTTTTTTGAAGTAGTTTCAGGCAATAGCGTGGCTCTCGAGTAGAACACCTGGTTTTCCACGCAGGTGTGTGTTAGATTCTCACTCCAACCGAAGATTTTTATTATTCATTTTATTTGCATGTTTCCCGATTTTCGCTCACGGACAACGCTGATTTTTCGCTCACAACCAATGACAACGAC
Source organism: Rhipicephalus sanguineus (assembly GCF_013339695.2). Classification (NCBI taxonomy): domain Eukaryota; kingdom Metazoa; phylum Arthropoda; class Arachnida; order Ixodida; family Ixodidae; genus Rhipicephalus; species Rhipicephalus sanguineus. The sequence goes on from NC_051184.2 coordinate 2,009,786, forward strand.
AACAACGCCGACGCTGACCCTGGAATGTATGTGAAATGAGCTCTTTGACACCATCGCGTTAAAACGTCGTCCATACTGGAGCAGAGTGAAATAAATGAAACCAGCAGCTGTCAAGTAGCACATTCTATTTATGTGCTATTTAAAACATCCATAGAGACATATGCCTTCGAGAAAAGAAGAACGAGACACGGGAGTGTAATGACCACGGAGCGACAATGTGTGCGCGTGCGTGTGCGTGCGTGCGTGAGCTTTTCGTCTCGATGACAGGCACCGAATCCCGCTCAAGGCAATGTCTTTTCATCAAAATTCTGTGTGACCTCTGTGTTCTGTGCTACAAGGTTCGGTGGCCATCCAGTTACACAGAGTGAAATGACTGTTGATTTTGTGTGTGTGTGTGTGTGTGTGTGTGTGTGTGTGTGTGTGTGTGTGTGTGTGTGTGTGTGTGTGTGTGTGTGTGTGTGTGTGTGTGTGTGTGTGTGTGTGTGTGTGTGTGTGAATATACGTACTTCCAGCCTTTCGTTCATGGCTGCATTGCACTGAACTGTTTGTACAAACGTCACACGAAGGGAAGATTTGTCACAGCGTTACAGAAGCTATTGTGACATTGCGCGTTCACTTACGGAACAACTGTCGGCAGATATTCGTTAAGCTTTTCGTAGTAGCTCAGAGCATATATTTCCACTGTTTCGTTTTCATACAGCGTGATGTTCGCTATGGAGAACTCCTTGTTAAGCAACGTAAGCAGAGAAATCTGAAAAAGAAAGGAACATGTGAATATTCTCCTGCATTGTCATTTATTTATTTATTTACTTCTGGCGCAACACTATATTAGCCGTAGTTTTTTCTTTGTGGGTCTTACGTTACAATCGGGATACGCTATTAAAAGAAATCAATGCCATCAATAATTTAAAAATTAATAAAGCAAGAAGTGCGAATTATATGAAACGCTAAAAACATTACTTTCAACTGTATTCACTTCTTCAAACCACATAATAGGCAGTCGACTCATTTGCCACGTCTCGAATACGATGCACCTCATTGCTTTGGTTTTTCGTAAAAAATGGCATTGAAGACAGGTCCATTGGGTGGTTTATTATGCGGCTTCCCAGGGTCGAGGTAAAAAAATTCGCAGTGGCTTAGATCGGCTATGCCAGGATATGCGTAGCGTTAGCAAAGGTTCAGCTGATTTTTCTTAGCTTTCCAGATTGTCTAGGATTATTAGCCTTCTTCTGTTCATTCTTCGTACGCTGAACCGCTAATTGCCAGGCAACTACTTCTGGATCCGATGAGATAAGCTTCTCGCCTCTTCTGCGCCGTCGAGCAGTATTTGCGCTCTCCTTCTCCATGGCGTTACCCACCTGCAAACGCCAGTCAGAGGCGCTATCACGCGGCTCCAGCGGAGTCTCAGACGGCGACTGCACAGCGAAGGCGAATAGCTGCGCGCGCGCTGGCGCCAGTGTGTCTGCCATGGCTACGACGTCACTCCTCTCGAATGCGCAGACCAGCAGCGGCGAGTCGCGCGCGGCGGTGGCGGAGAGCGCGTGAGATCGCGGTGGCGGAGAGAGCACGGAAAGCGGTGAGCCAGCTGTGTGGTATCACTGAACCTTGCGCATGCGCTGCACGGCTGATGAGGATCCACGCGAAATCGGCCCCGGCTAGGCAAGTGTAGCTAACGCTACAAAAATTGTCTTCTTTCTAGAATCACCTGTGTGTGGGGAGTGTCACCTTTGCGGCGCCTATCGGCTGTCAGTGGTCAACAAGCCTGCGGAGCTGACAGCAGCACGTGAGCTACATCTTTTCTTGCATAAATTGTGTTCGTATGTCCTTCGTCGCCTCTGGGCCGAATATATCAGCAAACACCGCTTTCAATTTTTTTATGTGTTTAAGGAGAGGTTGGTGCCTATACATGGCACCGGCTACTCCTCTTCCCTTACTTATTAATTAGCGACACGAGCTTATAAATAAAAGTACACTCACTCACAGCAATGTCCATTTAAAAGGAATGTTCATGCGTCATGCATAATGTCCACGTCATGTTGCTCTCAGAACCGTGCAGTTCTCGATCGGTCAGTACATCGGTAATTGCTCTATTCATAACCGCAAACACGTGCAGTTGTCAATGAACAGGAGAGATAGGAAAAGGCGGTATTAAGTGGCCTAGAAAAAAATTTGCATTGACTTATCTCGGCTATGCCAGGATATACGTAGCGTTAGCTAAGATTCAGCTGATTATTCTTAGCTTTCCTGGTTGTCAAGCTTCTCCGCTTTTCTGCGCCGCTGAGCAGCATTCGCGCTCTTTCTCTCTGGCTATACCACACCGGCAAACGCCAGCAAGCCAGTATGACAACTGGCTAATCTCCCTGTCCTTCTGTTTTTCTTCTCCTCCTCCTCCTCCCCGCTATATGTATAGGCCCACTGTTACGTCTGCGCATGCGCGCATAATGAGAGGTGCTATCAAGCGGCTCCGGCGCAGCGTCAGACGGCTACTGCGCAACGGAGGCGCACAGCTGGACGCGCGCCGGCGCTAGTGCGTCTGCCACGGCTATAACGTCACTTCTCTGGAATGCGCAGACCAGCGAGGCGCGCGCGGCGGCTCCGGTGCGCCAGCTATGCGCCGTGCGACGTCACTGCTCCTCGCGCATGTGCAGCACGGCTCTCGGACTGCCATGCGACACTGCTCCACCTCGGCCGGTGACCTAACGCTACAAAACTGGCATGCTGCCCTACATTGGAGAAAGTTATGGGGGAGTTTCAAGGTTAGAGAGGAGAGAGGGAGTTGGGGATCCGACACACAAAATGTCGCACTCCCCACAGTTTCAATAGCACTTTTGGTCTGTAACCACTGGTGCAGGTCTAATTTAAGCAATGCTTTCGTCGCCTTCATCCGCGGTGACTCCTCAGGATGAAATTCTGAAATGGTTACTGCCGCTGTCAATAAGTCCAATACAACAGTGTGGGCAAAAGGGTCTAAAGAACCATGTTTCATATCTGGAGAATTGCGTAATCAGGCCGTCGAGTGCAACACGTACCTAAAGGCTTGATAGTGTTGCCTTACATGGAAGTGGCAAAGCTTAAACCTCGTCTATATGTAGGAATCCTTACGTTTGTGTAATTACGGTCCAGTTCAGAGATATTTGTCCTGTGATAAATTGCTGCAATGTCGAATCTTTCCTCTTGCGTGGCTGTCATCTGCAACGATATGACAAAATAGTGAACGGCCAGCATGCATTTCGACGATGTTTGAATTCTAATGAAGTGAGATGTTACTGCGACTTGTGTTTGGGCTAATTTCATACAAAACTAGCGAGGGTGATTAAAAGCGATAACTATAGATTATTCTCGGAAGGAATCCTTTTATACAATAGCATTTTTCTTTTTGCAAAATAGCCCATGACAAACGTCCATTTCTTTTCCGCTTAAGCACCTGCACTGTAATAACGTTTTATTGGTCATTTGGCACCCGTTCTTATTGTCACATCAGGCGTTTGCCACGTCATCTTCGTTCCTTAGTAGAAGTCGTGCATTATGTGACATTACGTGGAGCTTACTTACTTAGTGCGTGCTCGAAAGAGACCTTGTGAGTCTTTTTCTCAACAAGCTTCGCAGTGTCGCGGCACTGTACCGACCTCGTTCTAACAGACGTTCATTGAGAGACGACATTCCCAGGGAAGGCTTACGTGACGAAATGCTTTAATAGGGCCAGCCCTTCGAGTCACAATAAATACACGTTTTTATGGCACTTGTCGATTTTCTGATAAAATACTTAACTCGTATTTTTTGATGATCATGCGACACCTCCGCGCTCCGTAGTCGCTGAAAATCTTTTGAGTTTATACCAGCTAAAGGCTCCTTCAAGTTTTACAATTCTAGCGCAAAGCGTTGAAACCTGGCCGTTTTTTTTTTACATTTGAAGCGAACAGCCTGTATTCCTATCTTATCGTGCTGTTGAAGTTTGAGCTGTTAACCGACGCTTCGCGTTGTGATTTAAAACGCTTACCATTTTATCTCGCATCCTGCTACTGTTCTCAAGGCAGCGGGGTTTGTATTGTATATTTGGTGCAATATCGCTGCTATAATACACCAAAAACTAAAGGCTTGAGCACGTTCTTTGCATATGCTGTATCTTCACGCTCATTATATGTTGATGTATTTAGATGAAGAGGGAATTAAGTGAACAAAGCCTACACTCTTAATGAGGCCCCGCGTAAAGTGGGAGGTATAGCCAAGAAACTAGTCCTTTTTCGCCTAGTTTTCTCGCTATAGCTAGCACTTTATCTGGGATGTGATTAGCAGTTTAATGAACGTCATCAAGGTGTTCTTGCAGAAACATTCCCAATCCTCACGTTCTTTTTTTCTTAGCACGAATGATCGCAGATGATCTCGCGATGCTCCCGATAAGGCAGCGTAGTTCTTGTAGTATCAATTTATGATTGGCATGTAGCAAAATATAGACAGTGCGTTTGCGAAAATATGTGAACACGCTATTATAACCGCAAAAAAAAAAGCAGAAACAAGAATAAACGCAAACAATCTCATCATAAGACTTGATTCTCACATTAGCGAGATCCTTTCGAGGACCATGATATCGCAGACAACGGTCGTGAGCTCGCTGTCTGTGATGTTCGGTTGCACGAATTTGACGGCGACTTCGAGAAGTTTCTTGTAGGCTTCAGTTATGTTCTCGTTCTTTCCAGTGTATGGATCTGTGAGCTGCTTTCGGCCCAATTTCAGGAATTTGGGTTGGTCAATCTGCAAAATAAAAATGGCGGAATTGCGCCTTAGGTAAATGATGCTTCATGTGATTGATCAGATATCACGAGACACTTAGATTGACTGATATTGTAGGAAGAATGTGGACCGAGTGCTAACGCCTTGAACGTTGTTGGTGGAGGAGGTAGAAGAGAACGCTGAAATCAAGACAGTTAATTAGAAAAGCGTGTGGCTGGCTGCTGTACGCTGGGGAGAATAAAAAAGAGGATTATATCGACGAGGGAGGGAGAGAGAGAAGGCAAGGAAAATGCGAGGAAGTGGTGCATGTGTACTAGACTGCGCGGCTTACTCAAATGCGTTCACAGGGCGGTCATCCATAGGAGGCGTAAAACTGCCCTCATTGCCTCATGAAGCCAACACCTAAGGAATCTAAGGAAGGCATAGGGACATTATTTATAGTTTTCAACTGTGCTGTAGTAATTGTGACGTAAATGGTAATGAGTTTAAATGCACGAAAAACCAAGTTGCCGTCCGTGAGCACCGAACCTATATGTTTGGCCACTACCGCTCAGTTAAAAACTACATGTCTCCTATACCTTGGCGTCATTGCGTTTTGGCTTCGTTAGGTATTGTCTAACAAAAAAAAGCAAAAAAAGCGAGCCACTGAGAAACTTTCCTTCACTGCCGTATGGGCCGACGAGCAATGGTGAAGGCGCACCTGCAGGGAGAGTGGTCAATCATTCAGCCGTCGAAACGCGGGAGCATATTCCAGTGAATAAAATCTGGGGTAGTTGCAAAATAAACGTTATGTTTTCATCGCGATATCAATTATATGGACTCCTGGAGCATTTTCGCCGTCGCCGTATCTGTGAGGTTTTGTACAGATTTCAATTCGATAGCATCTCCTTGCACGTCGTATGTGCCATGAGCGAGTGAAAGCGGTGCAGGGCCAGCCGACGATCGCGGCTCAAGCTGATAGAAAACGCGGCGGCCGTCTTTCGTCGCGCGAAAGGTTCATATGCGGAAAGAAAAGGGGGGGGGGGGGAGGGGAGGAGAGTTCTAGGAAAAAAAAAGGGCTGCTTGGCTCCGACACGAATTGCATACTTCGATTCCCGTGCGCCATCTTGACAGGGATCAGCAGACGGCTCATACCTTTGTGCGTGTTGTGTTCCCACCGCTAACTTTGCGTTGAGGCGATAGACTGCACGAAGGTCGCGTCGCCCGATGCAGCGGCCGCATCAACTAACGCCAGAGTTTGCATGAGTTACACCAGATCGAATTCAAAAGGAGTTAGGCGCTAGCCTTACTGCGTATGACATTCCACTTCGTTGCAGTCGCATTTGTTGCTTTTGCCTTGCGGCAATACTGTCTCCTTTTAAGTGCGCAACGCATGTCCTGTGTTTGAAAATACGAACTGTTTACTCTGAGTCAATGAATTCAAGTGCGCTGCGGGGAGTCGCGAGTTCTGCCGCTATGACACATGATGTCTTGAACTGCAGTATTATTGCTCCTGTCGGTGTAACTACAGCGCCGCCAGAACTGGACGATGTGGTGAAGCCACTGGTATAGATGTGCGAGTGGTTTTACAGTTTACACGACCAATAATGAATTATTAAGTACTTCATTCATTATTTATTTATATGCAGCCTACTGCTATTCCCGATGGGCATTGGCGCTGGAAGGACGTACAATCATAATCACACATACGATTCAAGAAGAGTGTGAGTTAGTGTGTGTCAGCCTGTTGAAATGGCATCCCTTCTAACCCATTGCAATGAACTGTACTCGAAGATGAAGGACGGTATTTCGTCATGATGGCGATCATTGCAGTCTCCGAACAAAGAATAAACGACGATCTGGTCTTTTTGCGTAATGCACTGATAACCTTCGCGAGCGGACTGTTCCAACTCGCCCAAGTCATCAGATTGTTGAGGCACTTTGTACCCAGCTGGAATTTTGCTTACGCACCTGAATGGCGTAAGTGTTTAGCACTAGGACGTCCCGTTCAATGTCGAGGTTCAATATGGGACCTGGGCCAGTCACTTCAAGCACTTGTGTGACATTCTTAAGCTGCATGCTGCTTGCATTAGTTATGGGCCACTGGCTGAACCCAGACGCGTTCAGTATTTCCAGGAGAATGTCACGTCTGTCCGGTTCCGTTGGGACAGCTGAAAGAAAAAAAAAAAAAACCTATGTCATCAAGAGGACTTAGTGGATGAGTGCCAGAGAAAGATAAGTTTCTGCGCTTAAAGTGACGCGACCCCTCATGATGCAATATGAACACTGAAAGAAGTCTGTAGAATATCACTAGACGTCTTGCGTACTTCAAAATCGCACTTTTTTTTATAATTTCTCTTAAACTTTCTATGAACTGCGCGAATTCTGAAGTTTTCATCGTTCTTTCTGGAAATCATTCCCATCATTCATATTGCCACTCGCGCTTCTTTTATTATTTTTATTTAAAAAGTCCCTTGCACGCGTAGCCGCCGCCTTGCGGAAGCCGCGCCCTAATGTCTAGGAACATTCCAGATTATGTTAGAATCTTCTTAATGGCTTGAGCGCGCAAACGGAAACAGCTGAGATTATTCTGCAACTAACGCGGCCAAAAGCGATAAGGCTCGAATGTTCGATACCGCATGTATAAAATGCCGGCGCGCCTTGCTGCGGTTCAAATTATCGACGGCCGACGCTCTGTTCGCCGCTATCAGTGTACAGTGTGTATTGCTGTAGTTTGACTTTCCGTTTCCCGGCCACACGTTCGGCCTAATAAAGAGTTTAATCTTCGACACGCCGACTGCTCTCTTCGTCGACGTCACGACCCCGTGACAATATCAAAGTCGGTGAAAAGGTTTACCCTGTCGACCGCGGATAATCTACTCGGATTGAAAACTGATTATTAAAAGGTACTTACAGTTTCGCTCATATGACATTCATAGTTACAGTAATCCAACTTAAATATAATAATAATATCTGGGTTTTTACGTGCCAAAAGAACGATATGATTATGAGGCACGCCATAGTGTAGGGCTTCGGGAATTTTGACCATCTTGTGTTTTCTAACGTGCACTGGCATCGTACAGTACACGGGCCTCTAGCATTTCGCCCCCATCGAAAGGTAGTCGACTGCCGCGGCCGGGATCGAACCCGCAACCTGCAGGTCAACAGCCGTGCACCGTAACCGCTAAGTCACTGCAGCGGACAACTGAGCTAGCAGGCTCATAGCTTTATCGGCCCTAGCATTGACGAAAAAACTCGCGGCATAATTAATTTGGCGAGCAAGAGGTATGAGCACACAGGTAAACATGAACACATATCAATTTATGACCACGAACTATGGCTCTCACAGCGCGGACATGATTAATAAAGCAAACAGAAATTAGCAAACGAATTGGGTGGCAACTCGCTGCTTTGTGATTACGCGATCTGTAACATTGGCGCGCTGAAATCTAAGCAATGCTGGTGGAAACAGTCACAAGAAGCCCCCAGCCACTGCACTTACGTATTATGTGTATGTAAGTATGAGGAGAACCCGCCGTGAGCAACCGATTTCATTTGTGTGAGCGCTATGGGAAAGCCACGCACATAGATCGGACCACTCTCAAAGAGCAGCGTGAACACGCTGGCAGAATGCATTTCATTGTCTTACTGTCAATCAATTCACGTAGTGCATTGATCAATCGCTCAAGGTTACGTCACATTCGTTATCGGATCAGGTGACACTGCAGCTTCACTCGCCAACCGCCTTCACAGCATGTATTGGGGCCCAGTATTAAATTTCATTCTTCATTCTCGGCGCACTTGCAATGTGCTGATGTCATGTGGCCATGGTCAGTGACGTTTCAGAACCGGTTTTTGCCAAGCGCGCGCGCGCCACTCCAAGCCGGTCGTAAGAGTTTCAAAAGAGTGCCTGCGACGTAAGCTCGCTCACTCACTCACTCACTCACTCGCTCGCTCGCTCGCTCGCTCGCTCACTCACTCACTCACTCACTCACTCACTCACTCACTCACTCACTCACTCACTCACTCACTCACTCACTCACTCACTCACTCACTCACTCACTCACTCACTCACTCACTCACTCACTCACTCACTCACTCACTCACTCACTCCACTCACTCCACTCACTCACTCACTCACTCACTCACTCACTCACTCACTCACTCACTCACTCACTCACTCACTCACTCACTCACTCACTCACTCACTCACTCACTCACTCACTCACTCACTCACTCACTCACTCACTCACTCACTCACTCACTCAAAGGGCGACTCCCGCGAAAAGAACGCTTGGCATCGTCGTTATGTTTTAAATTTCGAACGCTTTCGCGCCGCACAGGTGTTTCATAGCTTCAAGACGCGATCGCTATGTATACATCGAGTGATCCACGTGTGTCGCCTGTTTGTTTTTAACGTCCAAACTATTTGGTGGACCCCTGAGGCGCTGATAATTCAACAGCAGATTGCGAACTAAGAAAGAAAAGTTAATTAGAAGGTGGGGTAAAGGGTCTCGCACGCAATTTAAACTTGCCGAAGCCGCATGTAGTAACAGTCGTAATAAAATAGCTAATTGGGAGAAAAAGAGAAGCGCCACGATTTTTCATTTCGAATATAGGGAGTAAGTCAGCCGAAGTCTATACGTACCTACGCAGGCATTGTACATCACTTTAGCGTTTTTGATAACCGTTTGTTCTTCTTCGATCCCAGTCATGTTTTCTAATACCGCTGAAGGAGAGTAAGAAAGATTACATTTCAGGTTACACTGGAAAAAAAGTGATTGCATGCACATGAGGATAACGTACGAACGAGGAATGCATTTTTAAGCACGGCAGAGGCATTTTTGCAGGCACGAGTCTATCCGGAAACTCTCATTGATTTGCTCTCGCTCTCACAAAGCGGCCTGCTGTTTCTTCACATGTCTTGTCTGGCGCCTAAAGGTGTCGCCGCAGTTATTGCGCGTCCGCATGAAAAAGAAGGAATGACAGGTCACCAAGATAGCTGATTTGAAAATTTGCCACCGTAATAATAATTAAAAAAAAACAATAACAACAGAAACAGGCCTCGTTCCGCTGCGAGTGATTAAAGACTAATTTTCCTCGTTGAAAAACAGCGAAAAGAAGAAAATTAAGACAAGAAACCATAATTTACCGTGAAGGATTATTAAAAATCAGGTTATGTAGAAACGGAAACAGCTCTAAACTGCTTTGGGAAAAGGCCCCAAGCAATCTTCCTGTCGGGGCAATGTGAATTGTGGTTGCTGCTTTTATAACAAAGTAATAAACATTACATATGTACTCGTATAACTCAGCAAGCTATGTGCAAGTGTTGCTGGACCCCGGAGGAACGCGCGATAACAAACGCTACGTATGATATGCACACCATCTCACAGTAGCGTGCACATCTTTGCGATACAACTGACACCTGTGCTTTAACGTGAATGCTGACATTACGTCGGACCATAAGCTCCCCTTTAAGCGCCAATGTACTCTACGTGCCTGGTAAGCCCAAGATATGCCACTACCACAGTTACGCAAACACGCCAATCCAGCTCTTAACGCTTGGCTCAAAGCCAAGAAATGCAGCTTGGGCCGCTCCTCGGTGGCTGCTTCGCATGAAACCGAATCCCCACTATGGGTGGAATTTGCCGGATTTTTTTTTCACAGCAATGCTGTTATGCTCGAGGTTGGCCGTGTGTTGTAGATAGAAAATTACCATCATCATGAATAGGCTGGCGCTCTCTTCTTCATTGTCGTCTTCTGCTTCGCTCCCAGGACACGTGCGCACATTTCTCTGGCGTGGGATGCAATAACTCTGATGGTTGAGAGAACGAGTACAGATAGAGAGAAAGAAAGATAGAGAAAGAGACAGAAAAATTCTTGGCGAAAAACATTTCTCGGTGAGAGCAAGCATAGCCATGTGTAATATATTATAGCAAGGGGTGGGAAAGAGAGAGGCGAGAGGATAAAGGCCTAGCCAAGCCAAGCCAGGACCAGCTGCCCACCAGCTCTGCTGACTTAGTGGAAACTGCGCAAATTTTTTTCTGTTTACAGCCTCATTACAGTGTTCGTCGTTGACTATATTTCGTCATTACAGTATGCAGACACGTGCTTTTCGCGGCACAGCATGTAATTTGTTGTTGTTGTATGATAAAATGTTTAACGAACGCAAGTGCGAACACGCACACAAAAGCACACTGCACAAGAAAAGACAATACTGTTATTAATAAACATTTCTTAGATATTTCTTTTGGTTGGACAGTTGATTTTTTTTGTGCTCACACTGGCGGAATCTGAAGGCACAACCTTACAACTATCAGAAAGAGGTTCAGAGGAACAAGCGAGTTCTTAAAGTGCACGCCTTACCCTTCAGTGTCGCTTGCAGTTCGTCGCGCAGCATATCGTAAATGCCATAGGAAGACGAACTCGGTGGCAAGGTGTGGTTACTGATCCATCCACCGCAGACGTAGGAGTAGAAGTCATCACACGGATCCACAGATGCGTTCAAAGATGCATTGACCAGCTTTGCTGTAAATAGTGTAGCATTTAGTAGGGTTTGCTGCGGCTAAAAGGTAAAGCAACGCTCTCGAGCTTGACCTAGAACGCTCTTTGACCTCATTGTATGCATAGATCGGTTAGTGTGCTGCACTAGGAGAAAGGAGTGTATGTGTGACCGTTTTCGTTCAGTCCTGACAATTTCCACGTATATGACTCTCTTTAGGGAGACACGGTAACTCTCTTTTGGGTCTCACGACTCTCTAAAGAGAGCATAATGATCTCCAAAGAGAGTTTTTATATCTCCTTAAAGAGATTCATATACGTGGCAAGTCAGGACTCACAAAAAAAAGTCAAAGGCTCTTTCTTAGAGCGCAGTTTGCTTCGGCAGATGAGCATTTGCACAGTTATTGTTTGATTAAGAAACTCTGCTTGAAGGAGCTTTGCAGAGCCTGCAATCACATTATAAACGCAAATAGTTCGCTGCTTAGTTTAAAAGGCAGCAACGGTTGAAACGGCAGCGAAGGGGGCCCTGTGCAGGGTTTGACAAGCTATGCAAACGAAAGGTCTAGCGAACACTATGATGTCACCAACGGTGAACCCGACAGTAGCGCATCGGCTCGGCTTCTCGGACCGAAATATGCCCCATCAGGCTCGTGTAAAGGCCGAACCACATGCGGTGTTTTAAAGACGATAGTCTTTCTTGGGGAACTTAAACGCAGAAATATTGGTACAAAGAGAATTTTATTTTTCCCATGACAGGTCACGGTGTTACAATCTCTCATGTGGGGCTGTAACATGACAGGCCTACATATATATACACAGATACTTCGTGTACAACCTACGTGTTGTGGGTACAACCAAAATCGGAGAACACTCTGCGCTACATCATCGCAGAGTAATTAAACAGAGCCGTGAATTAACACATTATACAATGTTTAAGGCTCCTGTCTAGGAACCAAATATACACGGGCCACGCACCTGGCCTGTTCTGTCTTTCTGTTTGTCGGCACGACCCTCGATTCAGCCACTCGGCCAAAGTTGAACCACTTGCCCAAGGGCCAGCCATCGTGAACAGCTCACTAGGTTCATACTTGTCTACATGGTTGATCAAAAAGCAAACATTACGCATATCTGAGGCGCAACATCACTAGATAAGTATTAGGTGGTGTGTTCCTTTAATAGAAAATACATAGATACCTAATTCTAGAAACCCTAGTTTCTTAAGCTGCGCTGAATATGCGACTGCGCCGACACTTGGCTTCCACCGTGCCCTCTGCGCGAGCTCATTGTTGTGTTTCGGTTTCAGTTCAGTATTGCACTGTACGAGTGCCATTGGGCGCCGCTCTGGCATTCCTGCTTTACCCAGGCGACGTGAATATAAAAGAGTGTGTGGAGAGTACTCGTTGAGTGCGGACGTTTCTTCTGCTTCGGCGCTTCGCGCCAAACCGCGTGTTCGGGCTGGCTGGCGTCCCCGCCGGTCGCGTTGGTCGCCACCGGTCTTGCCTGCTGCTGCGCCGGGACTACCAGCCCGCAACACAGCATTCACGTTTCCCGACGTATTGCCAGATGACGTTCATATCTCACGCAGCGCCTCTTCTATCGTCTTTACACGACATTTGCAGCGAAGCACGCAGATACGCGGCCAATTTTTTTCCGGGGTTTTCTGGCGTCGCGTCTCTCGGCGTCGTCACATAAACGCCGCCAGAGAGGGCGGCCAACCACATGAGAAGCGCTGAGGTCAGTGCCAGCCCAGCGTCGTACATTTTGACCAGAGGGAATGAACCTGACACCTCGCGAAGCAGTGCGCAGTCTCTGTCAATGGACCTAGAAGAAGTATTCTTGATTATAGCTTTTTTTCTCATTTGCAGTATTGTAGCTCGAAAAACGAGCCACAGTGCCGCCGGAAAGTCTATTTTTCTTTATATTACTTGTAGCGCCAGCTATTGAGAATAGGAAGAACCACAAACTCGTAATATATGGCCTCCGAGCTTGAATTCGTCGCATATGTTTGAGGCCACGTATTCGTCCAATACACTCATTCCTGCTAAGCCCACCGATGAACTTGATATGGCTCTCGGAAACAGTACGAAGATGTCACGAGCGCTTTACTGTCGAAGCTTCTAGGGAACAAGTTGAGTCAAATACAAGCACCAGTTGAAAACTTGCGGGTTACACATAATAGATCCGAGGAGGGCGGCAGCCATTTTGGCAGCAGCGACGACGCCATTACTTAGGCGGAAGTCGTTGCCAGCCGCGGGATGATTGGTTCTGCGTACATCGAACTGCTTCCGGCGTCGACGCCGACGTAGCTGCCAATGTCTGGGATGTCCACAGGTGGACGTTTCGGCCACCATCACTAGTAACGTCGACACCGGGTGACACCTGGTGACGCCGGGCAAGAACGCTGCCTGTGGTTTGGCCTTAAACGTTTGCGCGTCGGCATCTTTGAGCCTGGTCGTCAGGACGACGTCCTGCACGGGACCGCGGAAGCGACGTAAGTCCAGAATGCGCATGCGTCCTGTCTCCTCCCACTCTTACATATCCTGCAGGGTTTTAATCATGTCAAATAACGTCATAGATTCATTCGTTTTCGGTCTAAGAGTTGAGCCTATTCTGAAGGTGAAACAACTGACATTTGTACCTGTAGAATTGCTTCAAGTTGGCCCAATTAACGTAGCTTTGGTTTCTAGACAAATGCTGCGAATGCACGAAGAATGCATAAAAATAAAAAAATGGAACATTTTGCTTTTTATGACAGTATCTTCACACTTTCTGGCAATCTTTCTGGTATACTGCAGTTTAGTATACGCCAGCGTATTTTAGCGTCTGTTTCGTAGCAGTATAACTCGAATGCAGATGAACGAAAATATATGTAAGTAATCATATTTAGAACAAACAAGAAACATCTTACCTCTTGCTTTGCATACTGTTGAGTTACACACCGTAAAATCTAGAAATCGAAGTAGAATTGTTGGTTAAAGACACGTAGGTATATAAACTCATATACATATGTTGTAGTCAATGCTTGGCTAAATAATATCGGTAAATAATAATAATCGTTTATTGTTATACAAACGTGAACGGCTGTGAAAATGCATGGAGCAAAATAATTAACTGGTAGATAGAATAGTTTTCTAGGCTCCGCTCTCAATCAAAAGTTCGAAGAAAACTTAGAGATGAAAAAGAGCAATACCAATTTCAAGTGTAATAGTAAAATAGGCTTATCACATCACGTTGAGTAATGAGACCGAGAGATATAACACGAATACGCAGACTGCAAGATCCCTACCATTGACTATAAATTTGTCATATATGTACCGGTGCCTGGCCTCCGAGACAAAAACATTCAGTAGGAGGCCACGCCCAAATGTGATCCAGGGCGCAGCTATTGGAACATGGCATCTAAAAACTAAATAGGCAAAATTTTACTTCTTATCGCTTTAATTACCAAATTTCGCGGCTCTCGGACACCAACCACAGAAGCATATGACTGGAGGGAACAACTCTTTTTGAACAGACGATTAATCTGTATTGCGAAACGTTCTTGTTCATACAGCTGGCTCTGTTAATTGTACGTATGGAACGGTCATAAATACTCACTCCGCTGCCCGTTTTGCAGAGCGGGAAAACGCAGTGATGCCGACGCATAATCAGTATATGGTCGGAGATATTTATTAAGTGTACTGGGCACGAAATTCGCAGCCCTAATAAAGTTCTTGATATTACGTAAAACTGTTGTGTTCTATTGTAATTGGCTGGCTGTACAGAGGTTGAGGTTTATATGACCTCGGCTACTCCATTGACTTGTTCGATTTCTTTGTGATGACATTACACTGAGTCAGATATTTTTGATCATGTAAAAAAAATGAACATGCGAGGTCACTGCCAATCCTTAGCCGGCAGATGCACACTAATGCAATTATGCTATCTCTACGCATGGGCCAATTAGCGCGCGCGCACGTGCGCGCACACACACAAACGCGCGCGCGCACGTTTTAAATTGCAATTTGAACAATATGGCAGATTATAGTGAGGATCGTGTCTGAGCAATGCCGCAGTTCGTCTATTTCAGCAGGCACACAACCGTACAACATCGAGGGAAAGCTTGGCGCTCCCTCGTAGTATAGATACTATTACTCTAAATAATCTCAGAAATTGCATAAATCTATTTTTGCCGAATTCTTTCAAGTGTTACTCTGGGAGCAAACAAACAGCAATTTGCTGTTTAAACTCACTTGCGTTGTCGTCGGTATGCTGTTCTACGGGATTTGTAACTACAAAGCCTACGGCTGTTAACAAGTACATGCGACTATAAGGATTCATAATTCAATCCTTTGGTGGGAAGAGAGGTCGGTGTTCTTTTCTGAAAGGAGAAAATAAAAAGTTAAAAATGGAAGACACAGTTTTGCCGCACAGGCGAAGCAATGAATGTGATAGCAACCGATTCGAATGTAACACAAAGAACGTCAAGAAGCTCGAAACTTTCAGCGCGCTCCTCATGCACAAAGGACGCACGAAGAGAACACACAGGACGACCCTCCACTACGGCGTGCCTCATAATCATATCATGGTTCTGGCAAGTAAAACCCCAGATATTATTATTAATAAAGGAGACAAATAAATGACGCCGTGCATCTGCCGCACAAAGTGTAAAACAGTATTGGAAACACTCATTAAATATGTGCATGCAATTGGGCATGCGAGAAAACCTACAGAAAAAGGACTACACATACAAAAAGAAGGAAAAACGCACTGATACTGCGCGCATGCAAAGTTTTACGGCATACTACTCAACAACGTATTCATCGTTTTGATAAGGACTCAAGGTGCAACTCGAGTGCCGATACAGTAGCGGCTACAGCTTGAGAGATTGTGAGATTGTGATAAAGAAGCTTTCGTTTCATTTTAGCAGGATATTCGCACCATACTGCCCCTCAGCCCTTTATTCTGTGTACGATATGTATGATGCCATTTATAATGTAATAAATGAGTAAATTGTTTGCAAACTCAGCAATATGAGCCCTTAATCGCGCTTAGGTAGCTTCGCAACACTGAATTGTGTGTGTTCAGATACCTATATACTGCGGCTGCTGAATGTATACTAATACTTTAAACGACTCTTTGTGTATTTGGAATGCAGAGCTTACGAGAAAATTAAGTAAGGCTTTAGACTTTTTCGTTTCCGGCGTAAGGAAGAGGATTCGTTTTCAACAAAACAGAGTCTACGTCTACCTCTAGCGCATAACACATGCACAGGCCGTGAGCTTACATGAATTACATGCTTCCTTAATAAACATTTAGGCAACAACAGCAATAAAACCTACCCAAGCTTCAAAAAAGAAAAGAAAAAGAGAAAGCTCGCTAGCGTGCACTTATTTCGGGACGTATCCGCGCACCGCAAGCGCTTTGTGTAGCGCGTTTCGCATGCTGCCGAGCTGCGGCGGGATTCGCAATGGCGGCCGTCGTAGCAGACGACGCGCCTGTCCTCACCCTCAGCGGAGCGCGCGGGCATCAAGGCACCCTATTTTAAAGCACGCCCTTCGCGCCATCTCGCGGGTGATAGTGAACGCGCTGAAGCGCCTCCGAGATCTGCGTACCGCCATCGGTAAATGGTGTATATAAGTAGCTCGCCGTTAGTATGCTGGAGGACATATGCTGCGCGGCGGAGTTGTCTAACGCGGCGCGCTGCTGAGCGAGGGGTCGGAGGTAGGGGGCGCTGCGGAAAATGTTTCTTCTGAAGTATTTTTCTTTGTGGCTTTTATATATATGTACTTATATATACATATACGGAACATCATGTCTACGGCGACGGCAAAAACCCGCTCAGAGTATCCTTTAATTGCTATCGCAATAAAAAGTCAATACCTTGCAATTGTAAAATCAGATGCGGGTAATACTGACTTTTTGCGAAATGTAGCTTAACACTACTGTGAGAACTTTGATGGCAACTGATTTTAGTCTAATTTTCAGTGCAACCTATTGAAAGATCGCAAGATAACCGATGGTCATTGTGGGTAACAGATTGGATTCCACTGTCGTGGCAGAGGGTGGCAGATGAGATTATGAAGTCTGCGGGCATAACGTGGCCGTAGCTAGCACAATACCGGTTTAATTGAAGTAACAAGGGGGATGCCTTTGCCCTGCAGCGCGCGTGGTCTGGCTGCTGCCGCTGCCGATGATGACGGTAATATTGATTTGAAGCCGCAAGTCTTGTATTTGTCCCGGTTCTGCTAGAATATGTGCAATTCAGCGAGACCGTATATATCAAAATTCACTAAATCAGTGCTTCAATATTCGTGTGCACCTAACTAAGACTTTCGTCAGGAAGTCGTGTTTCCTTGTAGAGCTTTTTTTTTTTTCGCTGCATTTTCTACATTAACCGCACAGAGGCTGACTGTACCGCTAATACCAGCACCGCGGCGTGTTTCCGCAGTCATTAAAGACATTGAGATTCGCCGATTGCGCCACGCTGGTAGCAAAAAAAGAAAAAAAGAAAAAGAAAAAAAGATTGCGAAGCTTGCACTATAAGCCGCGCAAGGCTTGCCATAGCGAAACTGCACGATTCTGAAGGCTAAGCTGGTTGCTTCTAGGTTCATTATAGCTTACAGCGCACTCCGACAAACGAACGAAGACGAGACGCACAAAGACAAGCGCTTGTCTTCTTCGTCCGTGTGTCAGAGTGCGTTGTAAGCTATAAGGAATATTCCTCAGCTAGCCCGGTCAAAAACCTTGCTTCTAGGTTGTTTCTACGCCTTAGCTAGGCGACGAGGGTTGCGTCTAGGTTGCTTCTATGTCGTTTTTAGGCTTTAGCTTGGTGATACTACGTGCCACAGAAATTGGGTAAATCTCACTACTCACCGTTGGTCCACTAATAATGAAGAAGGCAACAGGTAGCCCAACAAATGGGTGTGTAACAATAGACTGATAAACAAGTTATATCATGGAAGGCTCGATGACAGAAGAGATCCGCGAAGAAACTGCGCCTTACTATTGCTGCAGCCGATTTTATCTCGGTGCGTGTGAGTAATTCCTGACATTCAAGCTCTCCCCTTTCTGTTTGTTAGGTTTTGGTTTGACCAAGGCAGACGCTTCTGAAAGCGAATCTGTCATTTCATTACCCTGTCGTGCAACTCGTGATGACGTGGGAGTGAAAATTTGTTTTTATAATATCAAAACACGGGTCCGTGCGATGTAAGAGAGAAGGTATATGCGAAACAACGCGTTTGCCGACATATTAAAACGGCGACTTGGTTTTGGTCTGTCCACCACATTTAAGGTTGTGTTTCTGATTGAAAGCCCGCAACGACCGCACGCATCAACCTCCTCGCCGAGACGCGTGGGAGGCGAAGATCTCCGCCCAGGACCTAGACGACCAAGGAGGACTCGTCGCCAGGGCCCGGGAGGTGATCGCGGCCAGAGGATTCCTGGACTGAGGGACCCTCCCACCGAGGGTGACCCCGAGCTTACGTGCTCGGGAACACTGTTTCGGCAAATTAATCGTTTATTTCATCATCATCTGATCGCTTCTGGAATTACACGCACTATTTTTCCTCGAGGTAGTGCTTATAGGCGTGATCGATCACTCTCCAGCACTTATAGAAACAAATTTCACTATTCGTAACAGCGATTTCTTAAAGGAACCGACAACCAATTTCTTTAGCGCAACGGAAACCTTACCGGTCAGAGTGTCTAATGACATTTGTAACCAGAGATTTATAGACATTTGAGACATTTGTAATCAGAGATTTTCTATTTGCGGCGAATATGAAGCCGTATACACAAGTGACGACGTATGCTGCAAACAGGGAGAGCGAGAGTGGTTCGTGTTCGAGCGCGGCGGTTTACTGCGCATGCGTGTACTCCGCGCGCATGCGCCGCGGCTCGATATGTTGCACTGGCTGCCGCGGAGGCCGCGCTGCTTCTCATCGTGCAACTCCTTTTACCTCATTAGCAGCACAGAATAGAGCGGGGATGAATAATTATATACATACTCTAATTTTGAGGACTAATTATGGCGCGCATGACAGCATCAGACTACGTGAGTACGCACAGCAAAGTGATCGACGTCATAATTCAGCTTCAAGGCTCTTCCGCTAGGCTGCGCGGCATACAGGCTCATTGTTAGTTTTAAACACGATTTAAGAATATAAATCCTACTCACAGCGCGAGAAGGATGCTGGAATCTGTCACTATATTTCACGGTCACGGTCTACATTCCACGTGCTGCGGTCTGTACGCCTCGCGTGTAAAGTTTCTTTCATAGCCGACACATTCACGTCACTTAAAGGGGCCCTGAAACACTTACCTTCCGGCAATTTACCTTCCGGCATTTTAAATGTGTTGTTGCAAGAACATCTAAAAACTCTGCCAACGAATGTTTTTATTGCAACGGATGCATCGCAGTCTGAGGAAAGATCTGGTATCGGAATATTTTGCTCTGAACTTGATTGGTCTTTTTCATTGCGATTGCCTGATTTTATCCCCGTTTTCCTTGCTGAATTTATGGGAATAATTCTGGGTTTACGCAAGTTAAGTACTTCAATTCCAGCAGTGGCAGTAATGACCGATTCATTGTCTGTGTGCTCTTCGCTTTCCACATCCGGTGACACGCCTATAACGAAGCTCTTTAAAATACTGGTCCCCGCGCATCTTGAATGTATGCATTTAATGTGGGTACCTGGCCACAAGGGCTTGTTTTACAATGAAATGGCGGATTTGTCCTGCAAGGGCGTCGCCATCCGCACCGATAATCCTGTTTTCCCGCCAACAGCTAGCTCACATCACGACGGCGCGTTTCTGGACACTTACAATCAGAAAAAGCTTATTGGACTCCGCATTAACAACTTCTCCAGAGTACAAGCACCTCCTATTCTCTTGGCACAGCGATTTGTCTAATTCAATAATGATGGAAGTTGCCGTACCAAAAATTTGTTGCCGCGTTACTTCCCTCAATTTTTACTTCCATCGATCAGGTTTAGTGAACTCCTCTCTGTGCCTCCTGTGTAATCAGGAAGAAACGATTGGTCATTTCTTTCATATCATGTCGCCGATTCAAAACATTTACCAGCACCACCTCTTCGAAAGATGGGCCTGGAATTGATGATGATTATGATGATTATGATGATGTGCTTCTACACATGGCTCATACCCACACTGGGGGATTGGCCAAGAATTGTCCAAGTTTTAAAGTTATAACTAATGATTTAACACAAAAGACGAGCAAACATATAAAAGAACGAGTGCAGTAATTATTTGTACATTCAGCCCAGACTTCTCATCCTAACTAGAAATTAGAATAATGAAATTAATGTGTTACCGAACGTCTTATTCTTTTTTATTGATTTTTTTTCTTATTGATTCATTGCTGCTATCGGAATACGTTTGCAATTAGGAATTTAAAAACGCTGGAATTATCAGAACCCATTCTTCTTTCTTTTGGGGCCACTACCCTAGCGTACAGCCACAGGCATGTTTTCCGTGCTGCTCAGGAATATATCATTGCTACTAAAAGAATCTCTTGCTAAATTTCATGAGCATTAAATTTTTCATTAGCCATAATTGGCACTTCGATTCCATTATTAAAAACTTATAGCGTACCAAGGAGTTAGACCACGCAGAAAATATAGGAAGAATTCACCAACTACTCGGCCGATCCCCTCTAAACAGGGAAAAATCTAGGGACTTTAATCCCCTCCAATGGGTATCTGGCATGAGGAGAGGACAGCAACAACAACAACGACCTCCCCGTTGTTCTTTTCGCGGCGCGTTGGATCAGGTGCGAGATCGCAAGGTCGGCGACTTTCGCGAGGTAGCAGAAGGCGACAAAGGAAAGTCCGATTCGAGGAACGTCGTGGGGTTCGACGATGGGGTGATTAACTTCCATGCGTGTCGTACACCGCGCATGACGAGAAAAGCCTTCCGGGTGCGATCACCGCGAGTGCGACTAAAAGGTTGTTAGGGACAGATGTTGACATTCCATGAAAAGCTGACTCAGGATTTGTTGAAAGGAATTTTTTTTGTTTGTTGATTTTGGTTAGGAATTAGTGTTAATTTTAATCTCATCTACTCTCGATAGTGTAAGTGGCTGGTTTTGTACTTTACTTGTTTAGAGCTCTTTGGGTTTTTTTTTTTTTTGTTAGCCGATATGCGTTGTGAAGTTAGCTATCGGAAGGTTAGTGACAGGCATCAGAGCGAGTCGAGGGCTTAAGAGATGGGTGCCCTGAATAGGGTTACGACAGCTGGCTTCACAAAGAGTTCGTGGCGTTTCCGTGGCGTGTCATACGTGGACACAAGGAAACATTTCGTCAGGGTGTCCCGCGTGTTGGATGGCGGAAACGTAGGAGGTAAGGTGGAAGCTTGCGGGAAAAATGGGCAAGGCTATGCTTTCTGCGAGTTTTGGCAGAGCAACGTGAAAGTTTTTCTTTGTTTATTGTTCTTTTCGGATGCGTTCTGTGTTGAAGCGAATGGGGAAAGGTTATCGCGGGAGTCGCTCGGTTGTTTGTAATGGCAAATTCCACTGGTCGTGCCGGAGCAAGTTTTCTTGCTCCGCGTTCGAGAATCGGCGTTCCACTGGTCGATTCGGAGCAAGTTCGCGTTTTCCACTGGCAGATTCGGAGCAACCCATTCTGCGACGGAGCGTTCCGAGTTGCTTCGTCTTGCAGAGGTGGATTTCGCCGGAACTCCGGCAATGCGGTGACGTCATTTCCGGTAGAGCCGGGCAACTCGGTTGTCTTCAGCGGGTTTAAGGCGGGGTCTGATCACCCTGTGCACTTGTTTACATTCCTAAAATGGTGTTGTTTGATTCTGCTGGGCGAGCTTCTGGTTTGCTTCTTGCTCTGAGCGACAGCGAGAGCACGAGTTCTGACGGTAGTAGCACCAGCGATGACGGCGAACCGTACGTGCTCTACGAAATGATGCTTAAAGAAATGTTCCCTGACCCGCTGTGCGCACGCCCGAAGATCATCGGCTACATCGAAGAAGAGATTTCCATGTGCTCGTCCATATTTGTCAGCGCAACACAAGAAAATGGCACGCGTGCTTTAGCCACCACGGGGCCGAAATGCGCGCTTTGCAGCGGCGGCCCATGGAAACGCACAGAGCGGAAGCAGAAATAGTTCCCGGAGCCAATTTACGTGACGTATACATAAACAACTTCCGGAGCGACCTCAGGCGGAGCATTCACGTGTTCCGCTGGCAGATTTGGCTTGGTACAATCTGAGTGCTTGCTCCAGGATTTCGGCGGCCGCTCCGGATATCCCAGTGGAATTCGCCATAAGAATTGTGACCGCAAGAGTAGAGTTGGGTTAGTCGTACATCCGCGGAGCAGAAGCTCGCAGTGGCACTAGTACGTGCAATTACGGATGTCGTTAGCGAATTCAGTTCCCGGTGTTGCTGCAGCTTGACAGATTGCTTTCTTCGGCTCGCAAAAACATGTGTAGCTTTAGCGGCGCAACATTGTGGGCACAGAGATGGGGTCAAGCGTAAGCTTATCTTTTAAATAACGACGACTGAGTCGTCGCCCTGTTGTAACGAAAGACTGAAACCGATTCTTGCTTTCCTTGTTCGGCTGGATCGTTGTATTCTTGTTTAGCAGTTACGTCGGCTGACTGTGTGTGTGTCAGTCGTATGACCTGGGTGTTTTGAGGAGTGACTGCTTTTTGTGTTGCGACGGGAGGGCAACTGCCTTAAAACTCAGGTAAGGGGAAACGACCACCGTGAGTGGAGCAAGACCTGGTGCATCTTGGTAGAGGATTGCCGTGTGCTTGCTTGTTTGTGGTGGTGTTTTCGGCGCAGTTTTATCTTTAAGCCGACAAGTGCTGGTACAGCGAGGCAGACGGCCACCGGATACGGCCTTCGGAGGAAGTTGACAGGGGAAGACACCCCATTTCTGCAAGCGGCGCTCCATGTGGCCCTGCAGGGATGCGATCATCGGATCCATGATGTTCAGGCCTGGAGTAGTGGTGGACGAGCTGCGATACAGATCCCTCTGCGCAGTATCTGCTGGCCACTGTACCTCGGGATCTGCTTTCCCCGGCGGAGAAGCTGTCACGACCGGCCCTAGAGTTCTTCTTGGCAGACGCCATTGGGCGTGATCCTGTGAAGCAGGCCTGCCAGTCAGAGCAGCACCACCTAGACTAGGTGCTAGTCTAGGTGGTATTGGTCAGAGAATTTCCCCATAAGTCGGTGCTTGGACGGAGACACAGAGCGCCGCATTCTTCTGGAGAATGTTTACGCCCGCGGGGTCGAGCAAGCGTGGAATGCAGCCGCAGATGGGTTCTGACATCAATAACGGGGAAGCCACGGACAACTCTTTCTAGCGCGATGCCGTTGGCATGGGACAGTGCCTCTGTCGAGTTTCCCACCATACCACTGCATTCCTTATCCCGAACGCAGACATAAAAGTTTGTGCGAGTTCAAGGGAGCCGTCCGTCTCCCCCTCGAGGTCAGCGACACTTCCCTCCCCTCCACCCTTTCGGACTCTCATCCTCCCCCTCGGGCCGTCGTTGCGTGGCACTTGGATTGTGTGGTTCATGGCCTTCTTGCTGGAGGCGGAACGTCGGGTCGTCGAGCCATCCGATTGGCGGGAGCTGTGGACACCGGTTGCCTCAGGGCCTCAGTGTAGTCTGACTTGTAGCTATATAAGCTGAAGACTGATGTACTCTCTCTCTCTTGATATATCTATTCATGCCTCTATGTAAATAAACCTCTGTTCTCTCTAGTACGAACGCGCCTTCCTCTCTGCAAAAGTTGGGTTAACGGGTACTCCGGCGGGGGCCAGCTACCATCGACGTGACCCGCCGGATCCGAGTCATAACAAAGTGGTGGCAGCGGTGGGATTTGCTAACTCCTGGTCGTAACAGCGGGCGGAAGAAAAAGAAGAAAAAATATTTTGGGGGAGGCGAAGCATGTGGGGAAGGGTGTTTCAGCTGCGCTAACGTGAAACCTGTGGAGGGGCGAATAAGGCAGTGGGCGCCGCTGTTTCCCACAGCAAAATCACTGCTAATGGGCAATGAGAGACAGAAGAGAGATTTGACACAGAGATCCGCAGTCCGATTTTTCGTTAACGTGCACGCTGTGAATATTTATTGTTCAACTACGCACAAGCCAAATCTTCCACCGGCACTACATCGCAGGTGATAATCCCGTGCCTATATATACGCGGTGGACGGTTGCGCAGCGCGAGCAGTGTCGGCGGTGTCGTGTGACGCTTTGTGCAGGTGTGCAATGCCATGCTCATGAGTAATACGTCTTATACGTCTCTGTGCTATGTAAGTTCTCTCGGAGAAGAAATGTTAAAATATTTAAAATTAGCGAATACGTCGTCTACGAGCACTTTACGCCAGCAGATAAATAGAATATTAAATGTCATTGAAGTTCTGTGTCCTCTATGGGAACACGATGCGTGAAAAAAATATCGCTACCAACGTTGTTGCTTCTGTAAACCTGGCCGCTGATCCGGTGTTGCGCAAATGGTAATACGTTCAAGAACAAGGTAAAAAACTCCACACCGGTATTTGCGCCGCCATGTGGAGGCTTCTCTCTGAAGTTCGTGTAATTAGATGTCAACCCGCTAGCAGGTCGACAAGCCGAGCAGTGACTCCCATAAATTATAAAATAGAGAGTTTTATTGCTGGGTACGCAAGCGCTTGTAGACCTTATGTAGGGTGCCTTGATGCCCGCGCGCTCCGCTGAGGGTGAGGACAGGCGCGTCGTCTGCTACGACGGCCGCCATTGCGAATCCCGCCGCAGCTCGGCAGCATGCGAAACGCGCTACAGAAAGCGCTTGCGGTGCGCGGGTACGTCCAGAAATAAGTGCACGCTAGTGAGCTTTCTCTTTTTCTTTTCTTTTTTGAAGCTTGGGCAGCTTTTATTGCTGTTCTTGCCTAAATGTTTATTAAGGAAGCATGTAATTCATGTAAGCTGACGGCCTGTGCATGTCTTATGCGCTAGATGTAGACGTAGACTGTTATGTTGAAAACGAATCCTCTTCCTTACGCCGGAAACGAAAAACTCTGAAGCCTTACTTAATTTTCTCGTAACCTCTGCATTCCAAATACACAAATAATCGTTTAAAGTATTTGTATACGTGTCAGCAGCAGCAGTATATGTATCTGAACACACACAATTAAGTGTTGCGAAGCTACCTAAGCGCGATTAAGGTGGCTCATTTTGCTAAGTTTGCAAACAATTTACTCGTTTATTATAAATGGCATCATACATATATTGAACACAGAATAAAGGGCCGAGGGGCAGTATGGTGCGAATATCCTGCTAAAATGAAACGAAAGCTTCCTTATCATTATTATTGCTGACATTTCTTGCTCACAATCTGTAGCCGCTACTGTATCGGCACTCGAGTTGCACCTTGAGTCCTTATCGAAACGATGAATACGTTGTTCAGTAGTATGCCGTAAAACTTTGCATGCGCGCAGTATCAGTGCGTTTTTCCTTCTTCTTTTTGTATCTGCAGTTTCTTTCTCTGTATCTGCAGGTTTTCTCGCATGCCCAAATTATTGAGTGTTTCCAATACTGTTTTACACTTTGTGCGGCATATGCACGGCGTCGTTTATTTGTCTATTTTATTAATAATAAAATCTGGGGTTTTACTTGTCAGAACCATGATATGATTATGAGGCACGCCGTAGCGGAGGGCTGCATGAATTTTGACCAACTGGTGTTCATTAACCTGCACTGACATCGCACAGTACACGGGCCTCTAGCATTTCGCCTCCACCTAAATGCGACCGCCGCGGCCGGGATCGAACCCGTGACTTTCGGGTCAGTAGTCGAGGACGTATTTTTTAAGGCGAAAGCCTTAAATGCCTCATCAAACGCGAAATTTGACCGTCGGCGTCCCGCGTCTACGGCGTCAGCATACCACGACGTCGGGGACGAGGGATGCAAAAAATTATCGTCACGTGATGACGTCACCATATGACGTCATCACGGCTTCACAAATTTTGACGTGACGTCATATGATGACGTTATTACAGGACATCGTAGCTTGGTCAAAAGTGGGCAGATCACGGAGGCAGTGCACAACTAGGTGAGTTGCCTCCGATCTTGGAGGCAATGCAAAACCGCACTTTGGGCGCAAAAAACTGAGAAGATGGCTTTCGCTTTCGAGCCGTACGCATAAGGGAGCCTGTGAGTTTTTATTTCATTAACTGGTTTTCCATGACGTACTCATTGTACAACTTGACTTTGTTTCTTGTATTTTTTTACTGACATAGCGTGTCTACTGTACACAATGCTTCCCCGTCTTCTTGTTGTTTTCATGCGTCTTCTTTGTATAGACGCTTCGCGAGAACTGTTTGTATGCGCATCCCTGTATGAGCCTTCAGGGCTTACATTATTAATAAATAAATTATGCTTGCTCAAAGAAATAAAATACTGAATGTGTGTGTGTGTGTGTGTGTGTGCGTGCGTGCGTGCGTGCGTGCGTGCGCGCGCGCGCGCGCGTTAATATTTAGTGTACCGGCCATTTATTTGTGTGCATTAAAGCTGCGCTGACAGAAGCAATTACACAAATAAGACGCAAATTACACAATAAAACACAATTGTCACTGGTCGATTGAAAGGGATCGTAAATGATTAAAAAAAAAACAGGCACTGCGTAATTATTTAGGACAGGGCGAAAATGTAACCTTGAAACACAGAAACAGGGAAGGATAAAAAACATTTAACTGCACACATACATACATGGGCAGCACAGAAGGCTACTTGAAACACGGAAAGGAATATAAAAAACAAGAACCCGGCGTGGTTTTAGTTATGGCGCTTGACTGGTGACCCGAAGGTTGCGGGATGGAATCCCGGCCGCAGCGGCAACATTTCGATGGAGGTGAAATGACAGAGGCCCACGTACTTAGATTTAGGTGTACGTTGAAGTACAACAGATGGTCAAAATTTCGGGAGCTTTCCACTATATACGGCGCCTCTCATAATCATATCGGGGTTCTTGGGACGTAAATTCTCACAAATAATAATTATTAGGAAAAAAGAAGGATCTGATCTGCAGACAAACACGCATAATATATTCCACGATACATTTTAAATCACAAAAATAGCGAAAGCAAAAATCAAAGGCAGATAAGGACCAACCAAGTGCAGTAAAGAATGTTTGCGAAGAAAAATGCAGGATTCATGCATACGTGAACCAAAGCATTTTAAGCATGTAGCCGATATCAGTCTGTCCATTTATTACGCAAGGTTAACACCGGCAGAATTTATCCTTGCATGTGCATTCGAAATACCGGCGGGAAACTTACGCTGCAAGTGCATAATGTGTTCTTCGGATGCCGCTTGTAACGTTTGATTTTTACTGTCCAAAGAAACCGCGTATCTTCTAAAACGATACAGGTCCCAGCGTTTCAGGAATGATTGGTGCACTGCGGCACGCAACACCCGGTCATGGTGACGGTAGCGATTGCATAAAACTGGAGGGAAACGAGCACCGACCTAAAAACAGCGCGCGCGCCACGCACAAGTGACCGGGCGCGGGGTTCAAAATGGCGGCCACGCTGCCGCCAAGGCCGAGGAGGCGGCATCTGCCCTTTCAAAAGCTGACACCACTCTAAGCGGGGGCGCGCGCATCGAGGCACTCTAACCTTATGCAAAATCTGCTTCCATCTAGCGGCCGCCGTGCGCATTTGCGCCATGTTGAAGGCTAAGCGCACTCCGAATGTGCACAAACAGAGCGCGTACGTATCGGCGTGTGGCGACTGACAGGAACGGCAATGCCGACATATTTTCGCGCACCGTGTTGCTCAGATTGAGGAAATTGGGGTGCTGAAAAAAGGTTTACAGCAAACTAACCTCCATGTTGTTAGATTTTCTCGCGGCCGACGAGAAACGGCAGATCGTTCCGCTGGCCGGCTACTACTTTCGACTTACGCCGTGTTTACGTTCGCCGTCCCAGATGCGATACGTGACAGCATGGGCACTCGTCAACGGACACTCTTTCGGGTCATGCCGGAACCAGATAGTTTTCGCACCGCTTGCTTGCAGGCACAGACAAACCGGCTTCGTGTACGAGCTTCAAAGCTGCATCGCGGCTACTCGCGCATGCCTGCGCTGCTCTTGACACCATTACTTTGTTTATAACATTCTGATAATATTTACGTGTTACGTAGCTCGTGCGCGTCATCGATTCCCAGCGAACGGACCGATTACGCTGGAGCGTGTTGTTCGTAGTTTGTTTTCGATTGTGAAGTTTAACAAGGTAGCATTTGGTGGGATGCTTTGCGCGCGTATTGCTTCACTATGCGTATTTTTCAAGCATTTCATGTGCTATCACTGCCTAATTTAGAGGGGAGGCCCGGATGGCCTGACTGCACCCTTTCCCCCTACGTTTATCGCAAATTTATACGCCAAGATGAGTACGTATCAGGTTCTCCCAGCTGTCGCTGATCCCCCTTCGGAAAAATCCTGTATCCACCCCTGTGTGCTATGGAATGTTAACAGATGCTTGTGTGTGGCACTTGTCGTACGAAACAAAAAAATAGTGCTGTTGCGGCAAATGTGTTACACTCGACCATGGTTGCGCTACCGTTGGTTACGCTCTGAAGTGGTTTCGCAACCGTTCAGTCGGCGACGCAAAACTGCCTTGAGGAAACGGGTTGAGAGAGAGAGAGAGATAATAAAACGAGAGAAAGGCAGGGAGGTTAACCAGAATTGTAGCATCCGGTTTGCTACCCTACACTGAGGGGAGGGGGAAAGGGAAGGAAACGGGCTGAAATTGTAAGGCGCCAGTAGGACCCGAAAGCTACGATGTGAATGCAAATTTTCTCGTCGTATCGTGTTATTTACGAGCACATGTCGGAAGGACATTCAATAAAATACCAGCTAACCGACACCTTCTTTGAGTAACAAACACTCTTACTCTTCATGCTCATCTTTCATGCGCATGAGAAATGGAACTTTTTTACATTTTAATTGTGCTTACGTCGGTGACTACAGCAGCGAGATATTTTTTGTATAAAAAAAGCAAAAACAGGACGACGTTTTATTTACAATTAAATGCACAATACGTCTTGTCGACGTAGTCTGCCCCTTACGAAATACGCTTTGAAATGAGTCAGCAGCACTTTCTTACCGTCATCGCTGTACCAAGCCGTGACGCACGCTAAAGCCTCCTCACAACCATCCTAGACTACACGCATGATATTCAGATAGCTAACAACGATTTATTTGCTACACTGAGAACAGACAAAATTTATAACCTAGCGCCAAGCTTCATTCTCAACGACGACAGGCTTACATGTGACTCGGTGACAAACTTGCACCTTCTTCTCGTTGCGAGGCCGTTCTTCACACGTAATAATTGCCAACGTAACGTGTACAGGTCCTAACACACTCGTCTGACGTTCGATGCTCCGATTACCCACTATCAAAGCAGATACAAGCAAGAAGTTTTAGCAGCGACAGCAATAGAATTCGGGCACAAGCCTCCAACATGGCGCCGAATCTGTGGCTTTGCCAAAGCGCCGACAGATGGCAGCAATTTTACATAAGGTCTATAGTGGCGCGTACCCAACCGTAAGCCGCACGAAGGTCACACAGGTCACAAGCGCTCGCAGTGCCATAACGACTATAGTCACGTATGGATTGGCTTGTGTTTTTTTTTTAGTTTAAAATGTTAAGATAAGCATAGATGGTGGCGTGAAATCACTCGATTTCAATGCCAAGTTGCAGAAAGCTTAAATAGCTCGACTGCACACGCAACTGACCAAGGAACGAAATCGTTTGCCGGAATGCAGACGCTCGCACAGCAAGCAGCTTTTAACAGCGAAGCCGTTTAAAAGGCAGCCGTAATTTGTGCTGCCTATTCTGTGTGGCCTGCCCTGTGTGGCCTATCAGGTATGTGCCGCAGAAATTGGGTAAATCCCGCTACTCATCACTCGTACACTAAAAATGAAGAAGACAACAGTTAGCTTAACAAACGGGTATGTGCCACAGAAATTAGTGCGGCCTTTCAGAGAGATCTCGTCATCATTAACGGGTATGTGCCACAGGCAATGGGTATGTCCCACTACTCAGCACTGGCCCACTAAAAAGGAAGAAGGCAACAGTTATCCCAGCACTAGGGAACGGGAAAGGCAACGACGGCTGCGAGCAGACCCCGAAGCGATTGAAGGCCTACGCCAACGATGACGTGCCTGTAGATCTCGTTGGAAAACCGTGTTGTGTCTTTGGGTGTGGTTTAAACTCGAACCTCTCTGCGTTGAGAATCAACGTATACTATAGAAGCAACCCTAGCATCACCTTGCTAAAGCCTCGCAACAACCTAGAAGCAACCTAGAAACAACCCTCATCACCTAACTAAGGCCTAGAAACAACCAAGAAGCAACCATATTAGTCTTCAGAATCGTCCAGTTTCGCCGTTTTCAAGCCTTGCGTGGCTTAGTGCGAGATCCGCCATTATTTTCTTTTTTTTTCAGCGCCACGCCTGTGAGCTTAAAAACCAAATGGTGACGAATGTCGCACTTCGCGAATTCATTCGAGCGAGGAAAGCTAGTGTACGTATATATCTTTTTTTTTTTGCATTGTTATAATAAAGCATCGGCAGCTGCTTATAACACTACCAAACATAAGCCCACTGCTGGCCATCATTATTGTGTGGTGGTATTGTGGGTGTAAGTCGGGCAGAGACCACACAAAATATTCCTGTTTTATTTTTTCAATTAAGTTATTCTTACACTCTAAATTTCGTCTTCGTGACAATTTTATTGGGTGGTTCGTATGCCACACTTCACTATAGCACAGTTTTTGTTTAACATCATAGCTCGAAAATCGTTTGTTTCATGCTGGCACCAAACCTGACTAAAAAAAAAAGTAAAGCGACCCAGATACAAGACTTGGGCTCTGAGAGTGGCACTCACACTGACTGTGTCGGTGAACTTTTGGTTAACTGTGAGCCATCCTCTTTTTATTCTCAGTTGATACGAAAATCACATGACCTCACAGACGCACCAGATGATGGTATATAAGAAGGAAATGTCACATTACGTCATCAGGTACGTCGGTTGATGACGTCATCAACAGCTTCATGTTACTCGAAGGCGTTTGCTTTGTAATGTTGGTGTCATAGCCGCGGTTTTTCAGAACGAGATGTGCGGGGTCGCCGACAATTATCGGAAACACCTTATTAGACTTCAGGAGCCCTTAGCAGCTGATGTTTAACGTAAAGTTCACAAGCCGTTCTGTGGTTTGTCGATATCGTTATTCATCATCATCAGCCTGTCTACACCCACTGCAGGGCAAAGGCCTCTCCCATGTTCCGCCAATCAACCCGGTCCTGTGCTTTCTGCTGCCACGTTATACCTACAAGCTTCGTTATCGTTATTATGAGTCATATAAGACGTATTTTTCTCGTGAACTAAAATCGCTGAGTAGATCCCAACTTGAATACTTATTAAGTGTTTACCCTAATGTGGGCGACCCGACATGCGTCATTTTTTGTGCGTGCATAGTGATCAAAATTTCAAGAGTTATCGCGGACTCGACTAATGGCCACGGGTCATCAAGATGTCTTGCTGAGAAAATGTCAAATCGAATGCCGGTAGTTTGGCAACTCGATATTACGCCTTTAATATGCTGAAAGAGAAGGAGACGTCAAGCGCACATCACTAATTCATCCGGTTCTGTGAACTCGGTTGCTTACCACAGCTACCATTTCCCGAGCGCGACGCCGCTGCCGCCCTTTTTTCAGACAACTATCTGTGACGCGCACCGTGTCTTCGCAGAGGTAGAATGGAATTGCTCGCGTCACATGCTTCTGCAAAGCAGTCTGCGACGTTTTAAACGAGTAACTGACCTCCAAGCTATGCCGAAGGCATAGCGATACAGGACTGATTAATTCCCCTTAACCCACACTGGACTCGCCTTAAATGATTTTACTTCGCGTGTACTTCAGCTTCAGTTACATTTGATTCAGCTTTAATAAACTGTTGTCTCACTTGCAGGGTATGCGGGTATGCGCCACATGTGGCTCTCTGATCTATTCGTGCTCACGCCGCCGATGCCGGACATAAGGCTCTCGCATTGGCGTGTGCACGAGGGGGGGGGGGGGGCGGCCGCCTCCCTACCCCCCTTATCACCTGGGTGGGCGGGCGGGGTGCGGGAAGTTTGCGCCATACGTTTACTAAGTTATGCCATGCAGGCTCTTCACGATAATCTCAGCCAAAAAGACTCCCGATGTTGCATCACAAGATCGTTGACTTCGCACCTTCATTTTTTTACAGCGAAAGCTGTTATGAGATCATTTCACCGGCCGTTTTTGGCGCCGTAGTTGTCCGCCGCCGCCGCCGCCGCCGCCGCCGCCGCCGCCGCCGCCCCCGGTGTCCGTAACCAGTATCGATCGAAATAAGAAAAAAAAAACGAAATAAGAAAAAAATTCCAGGATGGAACGAGGCTCGAACCTGGGCCCTCTGCGTGGGAGCCCAGTATTCAACCTCTGAGCCATGCCGGTGCTTGAACTGCTTTGGAAAAAGTTCCTATACAGGCTTCATGTCGGGAAGGAACCACATTAGCATATGCAATATAGCGTGGTAGAAGAGTAAAATAAGCACCAAGCGTCGCACAACGCGAATTCTGTAACGAGGCGTCACACAATACGAATAGCGCAACGAGTAGGTTGTGAACTGCTTCCAACCCATTACAAAGATCTCTGCCATAATTCTTCGTCGTCATCAGGTACAGCATCAACAAAGTGCGCATAATGACTTACATGCGTTTAGCAGGATACCACGGATCTCCGTAAAATGACGAAAAATGGCACAGTGCCTGCTGTCCTACATCTCAAAAATTAGAATGATTTAGAGAGTAGTGGGTTCCTCGCAAGTGCACTTGTATTGGTTGCCAAGGAAGCCTATAAGCGCTGATCCATTTCCTCGGGGTCTCAGTAAAATTACAATGCTTTATAGCGTAGTGGGTTCCTCGCAAGTGCACTTGGATTGGTTGGCAAGGAAGCCCATGGGCGCATGATCCATTTCCTCGGGGTCTCAGTAAAGTTATTCGCCCCCCCCCCCCCCGTCTCTCTCCCACGTCAACGTATGTTATACAGCATGACGGGAGAGGGAAATAGCGAGCGGGCGTCACCCAATGCAAATTACATAACTGGTGGGCCGTTTAAAGCTTCCAACCCATTACAAATGGCTGAGCCATAATTCTTCATCGTCATCAGTCGTCGCTTCAACAAAGTGCTCATAATGCCTTACAGACGTGTAGCTGGTGCCTCGCTTCTCCGCAGAATGACGAATAATGGCTTAGCAGGTGCTTCCCAACTTCACAAAAATTGTGATTTATGGCGTAGTGGGTACCTTTCTAGTCTAGTTGTATTGTAGCCCCAAGAGAGCTTAAAACGGGCTCTAGAAACGCCGCTCTTCCAGCTTTCGCTATGACTGTGCTGCGGTTTCAGCGCAGGCCTGGCGTTTTTTTTCATCTGCGAAGCATTTCTTGGCGAACCTTTGGTACTTTGAGCGTTTCTATCTATCTATCTATCTATCTATCTATCTATCTATCTATCTATCTATCTATCTATCTATCTATCTATCTATCTATCTATCTATCTATCTATCTATCTATCTATCTATCTATCTATCTATCTATCTATCTATCTATCTATCTATCTATCTATCTATCTATCTATCTATCTATCTATCTATCCTGTCTGTCCGCCTACGTTTGGGTGCTGTCGTGATCGCCTCATTAACTTGGTGTAGCCTAAAATAGGCATGGGAGGCTGAGAGGACTTGACGAATATGACTGCCGGGTCGTGACATGAATAACGTGAAAATGCTTTCGCGTACGTCATCACACCCTTTCTTCCAGACACGTGTGGCAGATACGCGTATACCACGGGCCGCGGTGTACGGGTATGTGCTACAGGTGATTGACAGTTTATATCTAGCCAGGAGCGGCGAGAACATACATTGGTCATTTAAATGCGAGAGTGTTAGGAAAAACCGACATTGGCAGCGTTGACCCGACGAATGGAAAGAATGAAATTAGGATCGCAGCAGGAATCGAACTCAATCATTCTGCGTGGCAATGAGGTATTCTACCACAGAGCCACGCCAGGTATATAAACAAGTTTAGAAAAACAGCCTATGCAGTCGTAATGTCGGTGCAACGTCAATTGTGGTTGTGGTGCTGGCTATCCAATTTTACAAGAAAGCAATAAACGCTACATATGTACTGCCACGATAAAGGCGTCATATGAGATTATCGTCTGTGGTTCCAGTATTGGCTCCGCTTTTATAGCAGTCTAATAAACATTACATTTTATTCCTGTGATTCAGCAAGCTATATAGACGCATTGCTCGACCCCAGAGGAATACATTAACGAAAGTTACGTATGATATTCACATGATTGCACCATAAAGTGCACTTAGTTTCGATAATACTGACGTATGTACTCTAACGTGAGAGCTGAAATTACGTCTCGCGATAAGGTACCCTTTAAACGCCAGTGTTATCGACGTGCCTGGTAAGCCTGTGCTGTGCACACAGCTACTACACTTACAAACACACCTCGATACACCTCGTAACGCTTGGCTCAAAGCCATAAAATACAGCATAGAAGTACTCGTTGAGTGCTTCGCATGAACCGATTCCCACAACGCGTGGGATCTGCCGATTTTTTCTTGAAGCATGTTCTTTGGACAAGGCCAACATGGGCTGGGGGGGGGGGGGTTGCGATGAAACCTTGCCCCCTCCCCCACCCCAAGTGGGAAAATGGGGGAACCCTGCGCATGCCTGTGACTCTCGCCTTGACAAGAACACAGGTATCTTCCGGCAGGTTGCTGCCGTAGCGTTATTTAGAACCGCCGGTTAGGTGGGTAATTCTTTTTTTTTTTCAACCTGTGGTGAAGCCGGAGCGAATGACAAGCAAGTAATTTCACGATAATGAACGAATGTCAGCGACGTCTCGTGAATGGATAACAGCCGTAGCCTTCTCGCGTTGAATTAGTTGAGCCGTGGAGGTGAACATGGCAAGCACTTGTTTTGGTCGGTTAACTGCTACTCCAGTAGAATTTCGCAAATCTCGCTCTGGACAGGATATTAATCTATCATTTTCTTTCCGTGACGTTAACCTGACGTGTACCAAGGTATTTGCCAATATCAAAGCATTAAGCTTGACGTATATAAATGTTTCTTGTGTCATGAGGGTTTATCGGCTCTTCGGCACGCTGCATACGAGTGTGCGGAATTTTCGTGAGAAGTCTGCGACGTCAATTGAGGTTCTAAGATTCCCCGAAATATGACATCGAATATCCTTTGCAGTTAAAGGGCAGCAGTTGGTCGAACTGAGGAACTTTGTTTTTGTTTTTCACTTATTGTACCAGAATTTAAGCGTCAGTATGGTTGCGCAGTAAGCTTCTAACGGAATTCTGCAAGCTGTTCCCGCGCTAATATAACCCTCTCTAGGTTTGTCGATAGTTTTGAGACGATGTTATAAAAAGCAGGCTGTGGTATATGCATATATACCAAATAGAAATAGCATAAAACAAATTATCAAAACCAAGCCAATACTTTAATGAAAAAAAAAACACAGTGAGACATACATGTCCCGCTGACCCGTGAGAGGGTTTTCAAAAGTGGGAAAACACAGTCCCACTGACTGATGAAGACACCATAATGCGATCCCATAGCCGTGTTTGGGATGAAACGGCCGAGACAAATGGCTCATAGGGAGCGTTTCACAAGTTGTGTAGAGGAATGTTGTGCGCACCTCATTTTCAGCAGTAGAACACCACCTGCACAACCTGCGCCTCTTAAGAGCATTTGCAGGATTGTTGTCTGCTTCTGCATGCTCACTTCTCAGCATGCACAAGCGGTTTCTTACGGTCAGGCTGTCTGGTGCTGGGTTGAAGTTCTTCGTGTAGGCAATATCTAGGGTACGAATGGAGTTTCAGGGATTTGTCGCACGCTTTAAGCGCTTTCTCTCTCTCCTTTCGTAACAGCGAGTGGGTTGAAAGCTACGGGGGGAGGGAGCGCGTTGGCAAGGGGTGAAGAAGCTACGTCCGTTCGTCAGCGCTCATCAGGACCTTGAAACGCCGAGTCGGCGGCGTTTTCAAACTTTCAAACTGTAGAAAGCGTGCAGTACACAGCGCTTTTCGCAGGACCTTAGGTTTTCTTTCTTCATTACATGGCCTAGCTCACACTGGCAGTCATGTGAGTGTGTCCGCGCTAGTACGCGCGCTGGTCTTTAAAGGGATACTTAAATGTTTTTTTCAAGTTTTTTCGGCCCTTAGGCTACAGCATCATCAAATCATTCGCACCGGAAATTAAGCGACGCACCTTGTACCAAGGCCGCTACGGATAATTACGTGTATGACCTCCTTCTCACCACTGCCTTGCCTCCTCAACTCATGAGGCACGCTGGCATCGCTGGCGATCTCAGCGCTCTCATGAGCGCACTCAACGGCTTGAGTTTCGCCCACTCGTGGCCTTCGAGATTGCGCGCAACCTGTCGGCGCGCTATCTCGGAGGTCATGGCCCAGCGCTCCCGGCAGCACGCCGTCCGGCAGCAGAGACGAAGCTCGTGGAGTGGTTGATATCTACTCCGACCGGTGCCTCCACATTACCAGCCATCTTATTTTATTCTCCTGTACGGCGACAACCTGCAAAGGCATGCGGACAAACAAAAAAATCACAGCATATCCACGGAGTGAATGATGATGAGTGGGCGAAGCTGCGGAGGTTCATCGGTAAACCGTGAATCTTCCGTGAATTCTGCCCAGTACATCATCACCGACGTGAGATCGGGCGCGTTTATACTAGAGGTTCGATGAGTTATGACGACTTGCAGCTCACTTTAATTTTACATGTACGCTGTGAATTTTCATTGTTTAGAAAACCATTGCTTTAGAAAACACCTTGCGTCTTTCGTTAAGCAGCTGGCGTCTTTTTCGTTTTGCTTTAGAAACATCTGGCGTTCTTTCGTTTTGTTTTTACAAAACATCTGGCGTCTTTCGTTGGTTTATTTCATCAATCAACGGCGTTTTGAACAAAATTTTTATTGTTTAATCACGCACAGGAGAAATCTCACCAGGCACTACCTTGGAGGTAAACAATGGCTGCTAATGGGAATGAGAGACAGAAGAAGTCGGCTTTTAGCTAACACTTACACTTCTACAGAGACAGAAGAATTCGGCTTTTAGTTAACGCGCACGCTGCGAATTTTTTATTGTTCAACAACGCACAGGAGAAATCTCCCACCGGCACCACCTTGGAGGTCAAAGGGTAAGACTTGTTACTCGCTACTACGAGCACGACGAGGGACGAACGGGTGCCGCCTTAAGGAGCTTCGCCCCTAAAAGGATTCGAGAACGATCACCGATAAACGTAAAATCGGGCAATGGGGCTGTGTTTGCAGGGGTTAAGTTATCGCCGCGGACACGTGGATCCTGGCGTTGACCGGATAGCGAGAGGGTGAAGCTCATTGCAGCAACGAGCTGAAGCGATTCCGCTCGCCAGATGCTCCACAAATATTACACGATGTCGCAGCTTTAGAAGTCACCAATTGCTAGATATGTGGTGCACAACACGGCTAGGACATTGTGTCCTAGAAAAGAAACCTCGAGAAAAGCACTGTCGCTCAGCTCACGTCAACACGGAGCTTGTTGTAACACAGGCAGACTACGCTCGCTGCCCACAGGAGGTTCCGGCCGTGGCGTAGACTGGACATATCCAATCAGATCAGTCGCCAGCGCCACGTGTGTTGGAACTATTCTATGTTGAAAAGGAGCGAGAAGTTGAAAACTCGTTCGGCTGAGCCACTTCCACCTGTAGCGATTCACACGCTTAAAGGGGTCATGAAGCACCCCTTGGACTTGTTGAAAAAGCACATCCTACGGAAAGCCGGCACGGCTAGAACTGCTCAGCCATATAATGCAGTCGTGCGAGGCGCGTAAAGGCTACAAGCGAAGCGCGAAGTTGCGGCTTTCTCAGGCGCCCTCTTTTCAAACAGAGGCCGTTTCTCATTCTCGTCGTTGGGCGGGGCGTCTGTCAGTTGACGTCGCGTATCTGTTTCTCCGCGTCGCAAAAGACATAGCACCCTCATTGGCCGATAGCCGACATAAATCAAGAGCGGTGTTTGGATCAGATGCGCTTGTTCGCGTTGACACTTTGTATAATAGTTGTTGTAGTTAAATAAACATGCTGGAATATGGAAAAACTTTGTTGCGAGCTTTCAAAAAGATGACTCACTTCTGATAGAGGCTAACTGTCGTCTGCCGAACTCAGCGCGCCCGCGCAAGCTCAGAGAACGCCGCCACAACACCGCTCGCGTCTCGGGGGCTCGGGCTGGTTCGGGCACGTCATGCGCTCGTGACATTTTGTGCGCGTGACGTGTTCATGCGTATGCGTTATGGGATCCTCCTGCTCGCGTGCCGAAGAGGGCAGGGAAGGGATTTGACTTGCGAAGGCTACGCGGGGTGAGCGGCAAGGGTTTGCAGCTCGCATCATGGTTTCGCGCCGCTACAAATTATTGTTTTTCCCAGCTTCTAACCGACCGATTAGAAATATTCTTGTGGCATAATGCTCTTAATTGGGCTCGCAACAACTTGCAATGTCTAACTAAAATTCGTTAGGTCACCTGGTGAGGGGCCCTTTAAAGACGATAGTCTTTCTTGGGAAACTTAAACGCAGAAATTTTGGTCTGTCTGTCTTTCCGTTTGTCTGTCTGTCACCCGATTCAGCCAACCGGCCAAAGTTTAACCACTTTCTCCACGCCCAGTCATCTTGAACTGGTACGGCCGGTCATACTTGTGAACATTGTCGATCAAAAAGCAAATATTACGCATATCTGAGGCACACCCCCAATACCTAAGTATTAGGCTGTGTTCCTTTACTAGAAAATACATAGATAAGTAATTCTAAAGACCCTAATGTTTCTTAGGCTGCGCTGAAAATGCTAGTGTTTCTTAGAGTGCGCTTAAAATGCGACGCTATGAGCCAGATGCGGCGGTTGAACATAGAAGAGGAGGACTCGTGTAGTACGGCCGGCATGCAGACGACTATCGTCTTTCGACGACATTTGCAGCGAAGCACGCAGATACGCGGCCAATTTTTTCCTTCGCGCGCGTATACGTCGCGACGCTTTTTCTTATCTCGCTTGTATTCCGACGCGTCTGAGTTGTCTGATTTCCTCGCTCTTGCCGACGAGCAGGCAGGCTGGAGCCGTCCGGAGGTCGAAGGGCATTTTATCTCGTTTCCTCCCGTTCACAGTGGCTGCTTAAAAAAGAATCGCGTTTTTCTTTCTCTTTTGCGTCGCATTTTCTGCGCACGGGATTTTATTCCGTGCGTTCAGGCTGGCCGCCCGCCTTGGTCAGTTCGTTACTGAGTGTGCATATACTGCGTATATTGAGTGTGCATGCCGTGCCAATCGGCCACCATCGAGAGCTTGCAGGATTTTCCTTTTAGTTTAATTTTGATTTGATGGAAAACCGACATAAGCGAAGTCATTCTGTGGTCGGAGTGCTCCGTTTACCCGAGCCCAACGGTCCAAGGTGTGCCCTCTGCAGCATTCCGTACGACAATGTATATCAGTCGACGAGACGATGAAATTACTGATTAGCGCGTTCATGAAGTTTACTAAGCATTCTGATAAGTTTGTGCTTCCTTATGACAACACACATCTTCCCCCTGCACAGCTGCATGCATGCCCGCCAGCACTGAAGGCATTGTAGAGAGCTTCGGAAACAAATAAAATCATGACAGGGGAAGTGAAAAACATGACAGGGGAGGTGAAATTGAAGTTTTTGGCCTCGTTCGTGATGAATGACGTTAAATGGCGAATTTACCGCCTTTTTCTCATCTTCTATAGACATAATTTCTTAACAAAGTAAAATTAAGGACGCAGAACCTTAACACCCACCTCATTACACCCTAAGCGTGTATGGTCCAGATGCAGGTAGTATTAAGGAGGACTGTAGCCCTTAAAACGCCTAATTAGGCTAGTTTGCGTTTTCAGTGTACCACAGACAACCTCTGTTTTCCACGGTGAGTGGCAACCGCCGGTTCCTGAATTGTAGACCTTAGTGGTGTGTCACTATAAGGGTCGAAACCCATTTCCCGTGTCGTACGTTCAATCCGCAATTGCAGCGCGGGGCCCATCAGCGTGCTGTTACGCTTGCTCCTGACTTACGCGCACAATCGAAAACAAGCCGCACACAGAGAACGTAAGGATGCGCGTTTCCGAGCCAGTAGGCGTGCGACTAAGGGAAACACAGCGGATTAGACGAGTATTAATGCAAATAGATCGCGTCAGCGCCTAGACCACAGGCGCGATACACCGCGCCAGACCGCGCAGCGAGAAGACCGGAACTGTTAGTTGGCAGCAGCAGCCGCCGACACCGCCAAGTTACGTGGAAAGGAAGCCACACAACATTGAACTGAGGTGACGCAATGCACTGGGCGGGGCACCTCTAACGGCGCTGCCCTCTCCTCCGGAATAAATCGAGTTGAGAGGGAATGCGTGAGGTAAATGTAGCGATCGCTACATCTTCGGTCGTACTTTAGCTTTTCGAAACATTCTTCCGTCTATATATTCCTGGGAAGGGTCCGACTCATTTCAACGTGTTTTTTTACGCCAAGCGCGAGGGGTGGTTCATGACCCCTTTATTGTGTTGTAATAAATTACACAGTAGACGCAGAGAGCTTAAATCGGTCTTCGAATGATTCTTACGACTTGCTTTACCGGATCAGTGCGTTTATACACAATTGTCATCTCGGGGTCCCTTTAATAAGACGTCCTGCTCTTTCTCCATTACGTCTCGTCAACGAATCGCGTTTGCCCGTTGTATCTCTTACATCGCGCTACCGGCGTGTTCAGTTGCTCTTTGCACTGGCCATGGGTCGGACACCTGTCGTACGTTGCACAGAGGAGCAGTGGCGGTACATGGCTTCCGAAATGGCGGGCGCGCGCCGCGCGCCCGTCATCTCGGAGGCCATGGGCGGTATGAAGTACGTCCACGCGCCCAGACGCGCGAGTGTGCGCGTCGCCGTCGAGCCAATGCCACCGACGTGGAGGATCGGGAAAGTGAAGCCAAACGCACGCGCGACGCCTCACCTTCGGAACGCTTCCCCAGCTGCGCTGGTCTTCTCTCCTCACAAAGAGTTAGGTCTATAAATTTTTCGAGCGTTAGCTACACTGGCCGAGCCGGAGCGGTTTCGCGTGCACGTACAAGAGCCGTGCTGCGCATGCGCGAGGAGCAGTGATATCACACAGCCGGCGCACCAAACGCTGGAACACTCTAAGAGTGATGTTCCGTGCAGGGAATCTTCCCCTTTTCAGGGAATTTTCGACCCTCATTTTAGACGAAAGGGAAAAAGGGAATCTTCGCGATATTGCCGGGAATTTCAGGGATGGAAAAATTTCTTTCTGATGTTCAAAACACTTCGATTACGAGGCGCCTTCGGATTTTCCAATCGTTTCCGGCGCATGTAGCTCGCAAAATCATAGCCTTTGAGATTCGTTCTATTTATTTACACGAAGCGTATTTTTGTTAACTCAGGGCGTTAGACTCAAAACCCACATGTGCACAATGCATTTACAGCACATGAGCTCGGACCTGATGTGCAGTTATAACATTATGCATATATTACTGTCTTTGTGCAGGGAAATGTGCGGGGATTTTTGGTGATGCATGCGGGGAAAGATGCCTGAAATAGGGAATTTTCGTGCCTCGGAAAGGAAATTCTTCGGTGCGGGACGGAACATCACTGATAAATATACACGTGTCACATAATTCGTACACCATATGTGTGTCATTGAAGCAACAGTAAGCATGATAATCAAGCAAATCCTAGAGAACCAGGAGAGCTAAGGATAATCAGCTTTACCTTAGCTCAAGCTACGTATATCCTGGCATAGCCGAGCTAAGCCACTACAATTTTTGGTAATTTTCTTGTCCTTTGTTTCGCGGTCGAAGTGGTTGAGTGCTGCTGTTGTCCCGAATATCTGGCAACTTCTCAAAAGGCATATGATATCGAGAACCATAGAAAAGCACGTCGAAAATTCGCGGAGGGTTGCGTTTCGATTCATTCATCGGTCTAGCAACTGCACGAATAGAGACACATAATGAATAAGAGCTAAAATCGTCTGTCTAACAAAACCAGAAAAAGTGAAAATTACCCGGAATTTCGAACGGCAGTTTTCTTTTATCCAAACGAGAGGAAAGTTCAACGGCATTGTAACACTACTGCCGCCTATCGAAAGCGCGTTGAAACAATTTTTCTCAAGCTTACAAAGGCTTGGGGAAGATGGCAGCAACTTTGCGCTGCGCAAACTGGGACGGGTGATGCGGCTTGAGGCTGAGTGAACTTTATTTATGTCCAGAGAAGACGCAGGAGCAATTTCTTTTTCCTGTGAAGGGAAAGTGGGACATGTGTGTCCCGCTGACGCACAAAAGGATAACCATTAGAAATTACGCTTCCACTGAAAAGCCGATGTTTATATCTTTTTATTCTGTTTACACTACTGGGCAGAGGCACGAGCTCACCGTAACCCTGTTTTGTACAGGCGATAATTGCTGCATTCATTCTTTCTTCGCACCATAGTCGACTGGAATAAATTGACACAATTGCTCCAGCGCCCTCAATGTCATTGTTTTCTTCAAAATTAGAAGGTGCACTTCCAATTCGAATCGTTTTGCATTCAACTGTACATACGTGTACCCTAGTAATCTTTTGTAATCTATTTTTTTATTTCATTCATAGTTTTATCTTGCACGTGTGAGTTTGCATATGCCGTATATGTTGTATAACCTGTATGTATTGTATATCCACATATTCGTCACTGTTCCAAACTATCTTTATGTACCACCCTGCTATAATCGCCGTATGGTGATTGCAGTATGCGTAAATAAATACTAAAAATAAATAGAATTTATATACGTAGGCCCTATGTATTTGATTCGTTTGTGCCAGCTACGTACTCGTGGTACTAACCTAGAATTTAGATGTTCTTGGCTTACTTGGTAGAAATAATACGCACTATGTAGCCCTTCAGGATAAAGAACGACTTGCGAATGCTCTAATGCACAACGGGTCATATAGCTACAGGCCTGCTTACTAGCTTCCCTCAATTCCCACTTTTGCCATTCTTTCCAGTGATGTTTGTTTTTGTTGGCATTACCAGCGCGCGTATTCACATATACTTCACAGTAAAATGTTACATTCATTTCCTGAGCCAATCTCTTACCTAATGTGTACACTTCCTTGCAGTGGCGTAAATCCAGAAAAAATCTTAAGGGAGGACGCACACACACATGGTGGTCATTTTGTTTTCAATGAGCATACATATTTAATATTTAATTACATAAAAATTAAAATCATGTTTTCAAATCAATTAAAATGCAAACGAGCATGGGCCTGAGCAGCACTGTTGGCAAGGTTCGTTTCTAAATGTGACTCGTAGGTATAGGCTCTAGCATATTCCTAGCTAATATGTCATTCGGGTTAAACCATCGAATGAAAATGCTAGCACTTTGTTTGTTTTCTTGTAAAGCTTATGTTTATATTCACCGGAGAATTTTTAAATAACGCAGTTATATTTGAGCAATTGCATTCACACTTGATTGTCAATTGCTTCCACCAAATCTACATAAATAACAGTAGATGATCAGGGATTCTTTACTTTGCTTAACTGTCAGCAATTCAATTATGATGTTCGAAAGGTAAATCTCGAGGGGGGACACTTGCAAGGGGTGTCACCCCCAGCCTGAATACAAGGAGGGGTCATGACCACCCTGACCTCCCTCTCCCCCCCCCACACCCCCCATGATTTACGCCACTGCTTCCTTGAAAAACACACTGACAGCAGTGGTTAACCGTATGTTTTCCTACGGCGCATGCGGCGACATAAGCAACGCATTCATAGCTTCCAGCTTTTAGGTGCCAAGCAGCGTATAGCTGCATAAAGTGCGTTGATAACCTTGGCATATTAGGCATGTGCTATTAGAATGCCGAGTTGAGGACTAAGAAATCTTTTAGAATCACCCATATTCGCGTATTGACGGATATGGCGTTTACGCTGATAAACACGAGCATGCGGGTTCAATTCA
Source organism: Rhipicephalus sanguineus (assembly GCF_013339695.2). Classification (NCBI taxonomy): domain Eukaryota; kingdom Metazoa; phylum Arthropoda; class Arachnida; order Ixodida; family Ixodidae; genus Rhipicephalus; species Rhipicephalus sanguineus. Next base: position 2,054,065 of record NC_051184.2, read on the forward strand.
CGACCACGGCGGCCTAATTTCAAGGAGCGTTGAGTTGCAGTGGCTCAGCTCGGCTATGCCAGGTTAACGTAGCGTTAGCAAAGGTTCAGCTGATTATTAGCTTGATTATCGTGCTTACTGCTGCTCCAATGACACACACACGGTATACGTATTATGTGGCACATGTATATTCGTTTTGCCAGGCAATTACTTCGGGATCCGATGAGTTAAGCTTCTCCGCTCTTCTGCGCCGTTGAGCCGCATTTGCGCTCTCCTTCTCCATGGCTATACCACACTGGCAAACGCCAGTCAGAGGCGCTATCAAGCGGCTCGAGCGCAGTGTCAGACGGCAACTGCACAGCGAAGGCGAATAGCTGCACGCGCGCCGGCGCCAATACGTCTGCCACGGCTACGACGTCACTCCTCTGGAAAGCGAAGACCGGCGGCGGCGGATTGCGCGGGAGGCGCCGGCTCCGGTGCGTGACATCACTGATCCTCGCGCATGCGCGGCACGGATCTGTAGGGGCCACGCGAAACTGGCTCGGCTAGGCCAGTGTAGCTAACGATACAAAAAAGAACAGACAGTCAATACTAATTCGGAGTCCCCCACTATGGCATGTCTTCCAATGCTGTCGGCGCGTGCTACCCTGAATGCCAATACATGCTGACGACATCTGCATCTGGGTCTCGGGATACAGCCACAAACGTCTATAACGAATAGCCCAAGGAGCAATTTTATCCGTTCAGGCCCACCTGTCAACACGCGGTCTTTCAATAGCAACAGAGAAATCCTCTTTTGTCCCCTTTCCTGGGCGACGGCGAAAGACCACGCGGTTGCAGTTAAACTTGGAAAGTCAGCCTATACGACAGGCCACAAGTGCCCGTTTCCTGGGAGTGATCATGGGCAGCAGACTATCATGGAGGAAAGCTGTGGACTACCTCTCAGAAGCATCATTACAGTGACTTCATGCCCTCAAGCGAGTTCTTGGTATGCGCTGGGGCAATCGCCCAAAGTCTATGGTCGTGTTGCATAACGCCCTAACCGGTCAGGGTACTTCACCAACTGCCAATTATGTGTCCATCCGAGACCCAATATGAACGATTAGAGCTTCCACATCGCAAAGGCCATCGTTTGTCTTTGGGAGTTCCGACGGCAGCCTCAAACAGGAAAGTCGTGCACGAGGCCCAGTCTCTACCGCTACGTCTTCTGGCATCCCAAGTTCCACTGACCCATCTTCTATGACTGAGTGAGTCCTTCACTGGAGAAGCCCTCATCAGAAGACTCAAACAGGCGAAGATCTCATGTATGTACGGATGCTAAACACCTTAGATATCCTGGGCGATAGAAGCCCCAAAGTAAGGCAACAAGGTGACCCGCCTTGGATGCTTGGAGACGTTATTTGCGGCCTCAGTATACGTGGGCTGCAATCCAAGCGATCGACACCTCCTACTGAAGCGCGCTGCTTGGTGCTCGAGCATTTGGAGGGGAAGTACTCCAACTATCTTCACGTGTACACCGACGGTTCCGTCAGTATCGACAATAACAGCTGCGCTGCGGCATATTGGATTCCATCTATTGGAGCTACATGGTCTGGTCGCTTGGGCCACCTAGTCTCTTCGACATTTGCTGAGAGCGCAACTATTGCGGCTGCTCTTCGCAAACTGAAGAATGGACCCGGCCAACAAGCTGTAATTCTCTCGGACTGTTAGTCGGCAATTCGACAACTTTCTCTAGGGACTCCCACAAACAAGTTCTGCCGCCAGTCCCTCGCATCACCGAAATACGCGGCCAAAACGGGTACCAAGATAACTTTCTAGTGGATACGTTCACATGTTGGTGTCAGCGGCAACGAAAGAGAGCAGATACCCTAGCCAACGAAGCACTTTCAAGACAACCGACAGTCGGAGCTCCTAGGAATGAGCAACTACCAAAAGAAACGATTCGATGCCATTTTCGCTCTTTGTAGAATTCGCCCTATCGGTCTACACTCCTGCATGGTTATTTAAGGTAAAGGGCTCTCCTTCCCCGCTGTGCACTGAATGCAATGAAGTTACAGATACGCATCACTATATCTGGTCGTGTAAGCGTTTTTGCTCCGCAAGGGAGATACTAATGGACAGTATGAAAAAAACAGGGTTTCCCCACGATGCTGCAAGGACATTGTTTCTGGCTCGTGTGTGGTTGTTTCGCAAGGAAGTGGCTACTATAATTTTGCGTTTTGTACGAGAGACTGGGTTAAGGGATATATGGTAATAGTCGCTTAGGCGGAGCAATTGCGGGCCAGGTCTGCCAGCCTAACCCCGCCTGTGGCAACATCATCATCACCCCCCTCCCCCCAGAAATTATTATTGCCACGTTCGTGGCCTGTAATGTGATGAAATTGTAGGATGGTGATGTCATGTGAGTCTGTGACACGCAACATCTGAATGCTTAGGTCACACATGCCACAGGAGTTCACTGCCTTCCGTCTCATCAGCTAGATTAGTGGCTCACACTCATGATAAAATCGGGAACAAGGATCGTAGTTAGTATTATATTTATTCTTGTCAATCAGTTACTGTATACGCCATAACCTTTCTTCACTAGTTATAGACATCACATAATGTAGCTTAAAGTTGCACAATTAGTTTTGAAAACTTGCATGAATAAGCGTGTTAAACAACAGACCGAATGATTTACAGGTAGATGAATTCGTGAGACAGCGGCGTTATTTTTTATCTTTCCGTTTTTATTGGTGTTTATTTATTTACAAACACCCCTTCGCAGCTTTGCACTCGCCGCCAATTTCAGGTCGATTCCATTGACGATTTCTGCCAGCACACAGTCCTATTGTTAACGCAGTAATATTGTTTTTATGAAATATCACGCCGCCACGAAATTAATGAGTACGCATTGAAGAACTTCGTTTTGTAATTGCGAGCATTGCGTCAGTGTTTACCATAAAATACACCTGTCTGTCTCATTCAGATGCATCCGTGAACCAGCCGAGCAGTTGAACACAGTGGTGAAGGCTTCCATGTTCTTCAAGATTTGATTCACTCTGGAAAAGTGAACGAATTTTACTCTATTATACTCAACCCACGATTGTACTTAAACTCTAGTAGTGCACTAAGACTGTTTGTTTGCCTTAACACTTCCTGATCAGAAAACACAGCTGGCAGTGAACGCCAGAAAAAAGAAAAACGCAAATTAAGCTCTACACTGTTTGTTTGTCATGGCGAGCTTGTTAAGGTTCCTTAGTTGTATTCAGCGCGTAAACTTTGAAACAGTTTATACCTGTAGGGGGTCTCTTTTTGCCACATAATGATAATCGCTTTCTTGCGCTCCTTTTCTTCACGTTTCCTTTCCTGAACGCCGCGCCCATTAGGCTACTTTCAGATCACGAATGGTTTGAGCGCGATCAGCGTGACGTAACTAATTTAGTTCCTGAAATTTTTATGTGCCGGAACCGTAATATGATTACAAGGCACGCCGTAGCGGGGAGCTCGGAATTAATTCTGACCACCTGAGCTCTTAACAAGCACATAAACCTAAGTACACGTTTATGTATTTCGGCGCCATCGAAATGTGACCGCCTTGACCGGTAATCGAACCCGCGTTTCCGAGCTTGGCAGCGTGACACCTTACCTGCTAATTCCTACTATATTCAGAGGAGCTCATAGGCGTCCGTTTCTGCGTTGAGCGTCGACGTACCTCGCCCATCGTAACCGAGAGAACGAACACAACGGAAGATGGAAGCTAACACGTATCGTGGAGAGGATGGTGAAATGGTGAGGAGGAAAGCAGAGTGCCGCACTACACTATGAGATGGCACCATAGTATTTGTAATCGGCGCTGCCGAAGCAGAAGCTTATCACCACCGCCGCCAGGAGCACCCTGCTCCACTAGGGTGCCTCGATGCGCGCGCCCTTTTTAGGATGTTGTCACGCTTTGAAGCGGGTGATGCCTCCGCGTCGTTATTTTCATGCCTGCGTCCCACATCTCTCAGCGATGCCCTCGGGGAGTTGCGAGACACGGTGAGCCTGAATGTCGCGGCCACTCCGTAGCAGACCCTGCAGATGTACTCACCCTAAATGGGGGAGCGCGGGCATCGAGGCACCCTACGCGTCACCGAAACAGAAGCCAACGCCTCCTCTAGAAAGATGCCTGCGGCGTCACTGGCTATCCCATTGTAGCCGTCCTGCCTTGAGTTGTGGTCGCTTGTCGAGAGATGGCGTCACGTACTGCCCGATTGTTTTCAATGGGTCTGGCGTGGTGTGACGTCGAGGGGGTAATATGCGCATGCGCAAATGTGTGTTGCAAGTGGCCACCGCAAGGATCGCCAGCTACTGGCCTCATTAGAAACGGTGAAGGAGGGAAAGGGTAGGGCAGGAGGTTTTTGGCTCACGCGGCAGGCATCTTTCTAGAGGAGGCGTTGGAGAAGCTAACTGCTGCCGCCGCCAAGTGACGCCCAGCATGAAAACACGCGTTTAGCTGTTCTCAAATACCCTCCGCGATGGTGTAGTGGTTATGGTGCTCGACTGCTGACGCGCAGGTCGCGGGATCGAATACCGGCTGTGGCGGCCGCATTTTCGATGGAGGTGAAAATGCTCGAGCCCGTGTGCTTAGATTTAGGTGCACGTTAAATAACCCCAGATGGTCGAAATTTGAAGATGGCGTCTCTCATAATCATATATCGTGGTTTTGGGACGGTAAACCCCAGCAATTACTGTTAATTCGCTGTTCTCAAATTTCGCATTAGGGAGTATCGTAATCGTGGATAATGTTTTCCTTGTTTCCACTCGTTATGCGCGCTTTCAGGAAATGACCTCGGCGACACCTCGTTTACATTTGGTGAAAATAAGGGGAACATTATTGGTATCCTTGTGGACAAAACACAGTGTGTAGGCTAATTGTGGCCCTGCGCTAAAGCATGCAAAAGGCCGGAAGCATTACATATGTGTTTTATGAGCGGCGTGGAAATTATCTGCCGCATTCGCAGGCCTAGAAATGCCACCAAAATTCATAGAACGTTGGTGCAACACAATTTTTTAGTTGACAGAGTTTGACAAACGTTCATCATGAGGAGTCATATGCAGATATGTATGAAGGGACTTGCTATCTCTTTAACGCGGATGCAACTTGGACGGAAGTGTGTGTTAGGGAAATTTTCAGTGAACAGTGAACTATCGTCATTCGACTTTCCATTACCGTGTTGATTTCCTTATTTGTTTCGTTTTCTATACATTTAGTATACTTAATTTAAAATGTTTTATTACTTCATTTCATTTTTTCTACACGGAATACAGAAATGAGGAAGCCGAGATTATTTTATCCCCATTCTCTCTACAGCAATCCATGTGTAACAAAACGCCACAACACTAGGTCAAATGTTGTTTTCAACCCAGACTCGTGAAAATTTCCGCACGAGTGTTCTAAAACATCATATTCACGAAATATTCGAGTCGTTTTGAATGATACCATTAAAATTGCAGGCAAATAATGTTCTCACGCAATTTCCAGGAGGAAACCGCTTCGCAGGTAATTGGGGTGCGATTCTGCAATGTACATACACATGTCGCGCAGGTCATCTCGCCTTTCTGACAATTGCGATGGCTGATGCACAAAAGATAAGATAATCAAAACATTTTTATACTGGAAGCGTGCCAGAAGTACTGCGGCGCGAACACTACTAAACGCTTACTGTCACGGCAGTTCGTGCGAGAAATTTTTGGTACTCTATCATGAAGATGCACCTACCTGTAACGGGCAAGGGTGTGTGAATAGTACTCGATGATCATCTTAAGCGTTTCTATATTCAAAATCTGACACCACGCCTGCGCAGAAAATATGTCCCGTTAGGTTTTACGTTTGTCTTACTCAACAAAACGATACTGCACTATAGGTATTTTCGGGGATATCGAAGTGATAGTTTCATACCATGGTATGTCCGATAAAGAAAAGCCTTTTGCCGGGAATATGGGTTAAACCTTCTAAGCGGGTGTCCTCCTTCAAATCCGTATACGCCTGAAAAGTTTCACAGTTGAATATTTGACTAGAATGTTGCACAGTTGCATGTTAATTAGGGACACAAAATACTTCTGTCATTCGGTCAGTTATACATGAATGTGTGACTGCAACTTCTCTTTCCTTAACCCATATATGCCCAAACTCAGAAAAAGTGACAAAACAAATATTTTTTTTTCAGAAAAAGTATACTACTATCCTCAAAAGAAAGCACAAGTTTTTTATTTGCTACCAGGTAAACGCAACACTTTTTTCAAGCCGTCCTATACATATAAGTCACTGGGCATTAGGGGTGCTGTGTGTGGGTGTGGTAAGCCTTGAAGTATTTCACGTGCACACCGACATTGCACTTCTTCCTCTCCATGACGTATTTCATACAAAGCACGCGTTTGCCCGGAGAAAGCGGCTGGCATTTCACGTGCACTTCTTCCTCTCCATCACGTCTTTCACACAAAGCACGCGTTTGCCCAGTGAAAGCGGTCGGCACGTGGCAGCATGAAAAGCTAGCAATGTCTAGATTTGCACACGTTGAGAATAAGGCCTGCTTGATGTGCTGTAGGAGGCGCTAGTCATAGCGATGTCACAGTGCATCAAAGAAGCGTCCTATATGTAGGACACTGGACATATATGGGTAAAGAGGAAAAGGAAACAGCCTTTCTATATAACAGGTTATGAAGTTTTGCTAGACAAATTTTGCTAATCCTGTGGCAAAAATATCGAAGGCAGCGTTTTCTCGAATAAAAGTTCTTTTGAGAGTCAGCGCTTGGTCTTTGATGCATCATTCTGTACCTATACATTTAACGCTATTTCAGTTTAGGGCTCAAGATGGACAAACTAGCCGTCTCTAAGATATTGCTAATGTAAGGAAAGACAGTCGCTTACAAATAATGCGACGCGGTCATGTATACACATTCTTACTGTCAGGCATCACATTGCGTTTCAAGTGAACCACATCTAAAATGAACCAACCTTAAGTTCTTGAATACCCGCCTCGAAAGAATCAGTGAAGAAATCTAGGTCACTTCACATGCACCAGAGGCCTTACCCATATAATGGACACATACACCCTAAGCATTATGCTTTAAAGAGGCCTTGTAACACTTTTTCAAGTAATCATCAAACAGCTTCATTGGATAAGCTTATTGCGTCACAAATAGACGGCCGCAAACGTTTTTAGAATCCATCAAGTACGAGGAGAGTTACAGGAATTTGTCGCAATCTTCAAGCGCTTTCTCTCTCCTCTCGTACCAGCGAGCGCCCTGAAAGCTACGCAAGGGGGTGGGGGATGACAAGGAGGCAAGAAGAGGCGACCGTTCGTCAGCGCGCGTCATGACCTCGAACACCTTCTTGTTTGTTTTCTTTTTCTTCGTACGCGCGGCTTACATAAAGCGTGATCGCGAGCGTGTGCGCGGGCACGTGACAACTTCCCGACGGCCGCGGTAATTCTGCAGCTCACGATGCTCAAATCAGCCAATCGCCGTGGATTTTGGTTTTATGGCGTGGTCATTTGGGCTTATAGCGTCATTTGTCGAGAGAAGAGGGAATGATTTCGTGCTGACTGAGAATTAATTGTGAATTCTAGGCCGCGTGCTGCGCTATAACGTCTGGCTCGCGTGTTCTAAGGATCCTCGACTACCGATCGACAGTGTTTTCTGACCGTGCTGAAAAAGTTTTGCAGGGCCCCTTTAAGGGCAAGTCTACATCGCAATAATAAATTTCTACCTATTATTCTAAAAGACAGTTTTCGCTTCTTTGTTATATGAAAGCGAAGCATATATACTATTGCATACATGAATACTGTTAACTATATGTGTTGACCGTTTGTGCACACAAGGTTGGTTGCGTTATTTAGTTTTGCTACGCCTACGTTTAATATGATCATTTACGAAAGAGCGAACTACCGGATAAAATTGGGCTCAACTCAATTTTACGTAAATAAGTAAATAAATAAATAAAATTGGCAAAGCTTCCACTAAGTCGCGAAAGGCTTGAAACAGCGAAACATGACGATTCTGAGGTGAAATCTGGTTGCTTCCAGGTTGCTAGACTTTAGCTAGGTTAGTTACGACACAGATGTCGAAACTCCAGAACCGAGCGTTCGCACCTCGAGCTCATAGAACGATCCTTTCTTTATCTCTGCTTTTTTCTTCCTTTCTTTCTCTTTATGTTTCTCTTGCTCTTTCTAGTTTTTTTTCTATATATTTCCCTCTCTGCCTTCTTTCTCTCTCTTCTGTGTTTCTCTTTCTTTCTCTCTCTATATATTTCTGTCTATTTATGTTTTTTATGTCCTTATTCCCATTATTTCTCTCTGCTTTTCTCTCTGTCTCTCTTAGTGAACCAGCGGTAAGTAGGGGTATTCGCCCAATTTCTGTGGCATAGGCCCGTTCGTGATGATGATAGTTTTGTGATAGGCCACACAAATTACGGCTAGCTTAAACAGGTTCGCTGTCATAAACTCGTTCAGTGCGAGAAAGCTATAGGGGTTGGGTTTTACCTGGAAGCGAATAAGGCATGTCAGCTTATATGCAACAGGATTGCGAGTCGGACCAATTACATAAATAATTATTCAACTCTGATAGGTAATACGGTGCACCTTCGGGATGTCAGATTATTGTAATAATGTAATCTGTTTTTTTACGAAGTTCCTGCACGATGTAAGGCTATGTGATCACGATTACTACACATCGTAAGAAATTTTGCAACAAGAACAGCGTGTGTCAAACATACCCTGAAGGCCATTCTCACACCGCCGTTGTCTGCGATGTTCTCCCCGAGTGCGCTCCGACCGTCCAACTGCAATCGTTACGCAACACGTACATGTCACTTGCGTAATTAATAAATAATTTAGATTAACCATACACAACGCCAAATCTCTGCCACGAAGAAAACCTTACGCACGCTGGCGCTTGTTTCGAAAGTGGTTGCTTGGGCGATGATGACAATGGGCAATAAGACCCGTTTAGGCAAGTTATGTCATTCATATGATTGTTTTGATTTCATTGGTTTAATGTAGGCAGTCTGTACCGTAGGAAGCAGAGAAAAAGTACTGTGTATAGTTGTAACATCGCAGTTGGGGACATGCCCTTAGTCTTTCCAGCGAAGACTGTCAGCCGCTTTTTCAAGAATGATACACGAGGGCGCCATGAAACGTCTCTGTCAGTCATGACCTAGAAACTTGTACAATTGAATATGTGGTATTCTTTGGCCATTTATCAACACGCTATAGTTCTTCATTTGTTGACGCGTAAATGCCACATGTTTACATTTCTCGGAAGGAACTTCCAGACCTCCAATATGGAGTTAAATAACGGCTTGAATGGACGCTCTCTGGAATTTCTTCCGAAAGTTACTGCATGCTGTAAGCGTGCAATAGCTTTCATAATTTTTGTAAGCATTTGTAACATCTGTAAATTTTTGTAATCTGTTTAACGCAAACTGTCCATATTGCGCAGAGTGCAGTAAAGTGGGAGATGCAGAGTACTTAATCTATCCCTGCGAGGGCTTCGGGCTTGGAATGTGTAAGCTTCTGGGCAGTATCAGAAAGAAAATTACACCATCTCCCGCTAAAGGGGACCATGAGGCGATACGAAGCCGGAGCACTTGCACGATCGCGTTCCGTTGGCTTTCGTTGGGCATGCTACCGACCTCGCGTCGTGGAACGCGAAGAGGAACGCTGCGCGCTTCGTGTCTTCCCTCTAGCCTTGCCGTTAATTCTCACAGGGCGAGCGGTGAACGCGGTCGTCAGGCGCGCGAGGGGGGGGAAGCGTAGGAGAGGAGAGAGAGCGGGAGGGGACGCGCGTGCGCTGGCGCTCATCGCTCTGCTCGACGACGGAGTTTCTCCTCCGCCACGTTTCTCCATCCGTAGCGCCATCTCGCAAACACGCCGTGAAGAAAGATCTGGCGTTGCACAATGTGTCCCTTCCCGACGAGCGGAGTCGGCGCTCCTGTCTTATCTTACTCCGTGTTCGCATCTAAAAAGGTTTTTCTCAGGAGCGCGGTCACCTCAGTCTTCCCTGAAGTACCACGGGTAGTCTGCTGTCTAACATCCTTCTGTCATTTCTGTGGGAGGCTGGACTCTGTGGTTCATGGTGACATGCGTGACATCAAAGCAGACACTCACGTTGAACGATTGCGAGCTAGTACTGCCAGGCTAACCCTGCTCGTGGCAATATGATCGCCATCACGACCACCACTACTACCTCCAATTGGTAGTTGAAGTTCTCAACCTTTATCCTACCTGTGGCTTGATATGCTCCTTGTTCCTCAGTCATGTCACGTACATTGCATCATACCTGAATTGGGGGAAAAGACAGGAGGCTAAGCTGGACACACGTATACGCTCCGGATTCAAAAGGGCTCGGGGGCTTCCGCACGGAACGAGTACTGAACTCCTCAACAAGTTAGGACTTCATAACAATATAGATGAGCTCATTGAGGCGCATTCGATGTCACAAGTTGCCCGACTATCCAACACTAAGGCAGGGCTTAAAATTCTAGATGAAGTCCGAATATCGAGGAGGAGACGTCGCTGAGTTTTAACTACCCAAGGAGGTGGAGATACAATTATTTGTGGACCCCATACCAAGAAATATTCATCCTGTCCACAACAAGGGCAGCAGAGACGTCAGGGCCAAATGCATTCTGGGTAAACTGCACCAACAATAACACTCAGCTCTTTTTGTCGATGCAACTAGTTATGGATCGGGCAACCGCTACGCCATTGCCGTGGTCCATGAAAGGGGCAAATTAATAAGCGCGGTATCACTAAGAACGAGCTCAATTCATGCTGCCGAAGAAGCAAGCATAGCACTGGCAATTACAAGGAGGAGAAGCTCCACGATTTTCTCCGATTCCCTAACAGCCATTAGGAATTACTCAGCCGGCTCCGTATTAATGGAAGCACACAAGTTACTTCTAAACAGTCTCAGTTCTCATCACAGCGAGAACCTGGATAGCACACACCTAGTCTGGTTTCCGGCTCATCAGGGCCACTCGGACAGCCCCAATGGCTGCAATCTTAACAGCAAGCTCACGCTGCTGTGCGAGATCTCACATACCGCGCACCAGATCAATAATTGCTCCAGGATGAATGCGGCTCCTTCAAAGACCCTCTTAGCACTTTTCACGAGATCACCTCACACTATAGGGACGGTAAAAGATTCTTCCCCCCCCCCCCCCCCCACATCAGAAGCTTACCCGAGCTCAGGTAGTCACATTAAGATTGATTCAAACCAAATCCTATACCACACCCTCTGTGCTTAACAAAATTGACGGGGATTTCAGTAAGCCAAAAAAGAAAAAATTCCAATACGTTAGACAGACTTGATGAATCAAGGGCCCTGAGCCACTGGCCGAGTCCGTCCTCAGCACTTAAGGCGTTGAAAGCGTTGTTGCGTTTGTAAGGACAACCGGGCACACACAGACGTCAAACCATAGGCGTGCGCAGGGTTCTCCGTTAGGGGAGGCCAAGTTTCAGCACAGCGCCCCCCCCCCCCCTTGTCCCCCACCCGTTGGTAGAGTCCGAATGACTACGAGTTCCGCAAGGAATAACAGATAGCTGAGCTAGTTTTCACGTATTGATGTTAAAGTGGATATGTACCAACTCCGCAGTGGATGGAAAAACGAAAATGAAGCGATGACGTACTTCTCACAAAGGCCTGTCATTGGTACCCGGCATTCCGGGGCAAAAGTGGGAAGTAAACGGTTATTTGAATGCGACATCAGGGGTCCTTGGTCGCCATTATTGTCAAAAAACATGCGTAGCCATCACACTGCGCATTAAACAATGACGTAAAAGGTCCGACTGAGTAAAGTTATGGGACAGAATTAGCGCCCGTTCGGATTATTAGGGGGGGGGGGGGTGTCGCCCCCCTCTGCCCCGCTCGGTCGCACGCCCATGCTTGAAACAATCGTAGTCTACTTCCAATTTTTTGTTCTTTGTTTGTGTTCCTTTCCTCTTCTTTCGTAGCGTCTATTTTTATTCTCTTTCATACCTCCTTATCCCTGCGCAGGGTAGTCAGCCGTTCTAAGAATGGGCTAACCTCCCTGTATTTCCGAGTGTTCCTTTCTTCCTTCTAATGGCAATGTTTGAGTCTGTCCTATATTGGCAGATTCAACACTTTTCAATATTATTAGTATTGCGTAGCTCTTTTATATTACTTCGTGTAAAGGTAATTCACCACATAAGAAAAAAAATGACTACTAGTTTGCAAATGACTGCTATTGCAGTTGTTTGAACCAAGCATGTTTCAACGTAGAACGCCATTCTACAAGCCTTATGCAGTTAAAAAAAATTGGCAAGGCAGCGACGACCGCAGTCTGCGCATCATTATCGTACATACAAGAGGCTTTTCCTAGTACATGCGAGAAGGTTCCCTGCCCTAGAATTTTGTAGACGGCTACGTTGCCACACGATTGCTGTCTGATCGTTACAGTGATGGGCTAATACTGCTAATGGTAAATGCGCAATGAGGGCAAGTAATTAGAGAGTAACATTTATTCTTTTCATAATTTATGCAATTTCTTGCGAATCAAGATGCTACTTCTTAAGCATTCTTTAAAGGATGCTCCTGGGTCGTTATAGAACTTTCTTAAAAGAAGTAGCCGAAGTTAAGGAAGTCAAAGATTCTATATAGTTGCTGACCAGAAAAGCAATAAAACGGAATACAATAAAGGGCACTGTGTAGTGGCCAGCAACATGTACAAATCACCCTGTTCTTCAACCCAACTACTTATTACTGAACTTTTCCCTAAATTTTCTTAACCACGTCGCGGCAGTCGGTCGCCGGGCCTTCTCGGTACAAGTCCAATGTGTGTCAGGACTCCACTGGACAATTTGCAGCGTTACAGGAGATATTAAATATTAAACAATACAAAACCACCGCTGTCTGTGTGGGCCGAATTCGACGTCATCAGTTCCTTAAGTATGCTCGTATATATGCAGGTACAGAGCAATCGAGCGAGAGAGAGAGAGAGGGAACGCTCACCGTCAGATTAGTAGCATCGTCTGTAATATTTCCGTATTGGCTGACGAAGCACATGGACTTGTTTTCGAATTCGGCGCGGGTTTCCTCAGACCACCAGTCTTCCAACTTTCCGTACGCATCGTATTGGCTTCCTTGGAGGGAATAAAGAAGGTGAACATTCACTATGAATGGTTGAGGTCGAAGAAACAAAGACGGACTCATTACAGTTCATAAAATGGCGGAAATTAGAATCGTCGTGAAAACCAAACCTCTGCCAGCAAACATTTAAACATTTCAATCAGCTGACAGTGTGATATGGGATTCGAAATTTTATAATCTAATCACATCCTTCACCTAATATTTCCCGCTTTCGACACTGCTCACCTATTTTAACAGCAAATTTGTTCTAGCTCGGCGTAAGATGTCTGGCGTGACCCAAAAACCTCGCCTCGCGTTGCCTAGCGACCAGCCGCGCCACAGTTGGGCAACACTTGGCATAGCCGCGCATGCGCAGAGCCAAGCCACGCCTAGCGACGGAGACACCGCGTACAACCGAGTTCCGCCGTGCCGCAGCAAGTATAACGCAGGCCGCGCATGCGCAGAGCCGGGTTTCGCCGCGCCTAGCGTTGCCTAGCAAGCGGTAACGCCGCTTCGCATAACCGCGTATGCACAGAGCTAAGAGAAGGGTGCGCAGAGCCCTGCTGCGGTGGTCTAGTGGTCATGGCGCTCGACTGCTGACCCGAAGGTCGCGGGACCGAATCCCGGCCGCGGCGGCTGCATTTTCGATGGAAGCGCAAATGTTTGAGGCCCGTGTGCTTAGATTTAGGTGCACGTTAAAGAACTCCAGGTGGTCGAAATTTCCGGAGCCCTCTACTACGGCGTCTTCCATAATCATATCGTGGTTTTGGGACGTTAAACCTCACATATTATAATTAGGGGAAAGGAAAAGAAGGACGGTGGGCTCGGGGACAGCGATTTGAACACATTCAGAGTGGCCAGCCTTGCGCGTATACCGGATCCGCCCTGTCGCCCTCTCTCTGCTGCCGCTTCTTCGGCCAAGCACGCTGGGTCCAATCGCCGCCGGCGTCGTGATTCCCGTGCGGCAGCACGACGAGCTGAGGATCAACCAGGTTCGCTGTGGCAAGCTTTACGCAACTTAGTGCAAATACTTCCAGAATTTTTTTTGTCATTGTGTAAGAGACCCCCCGTTACATGCTATATGCATTACGCAGTCTCCCTAAGCATGTTTCAGTTCACTTTCTCGTTCTCTGTTCCCACTAAAAAAAAAGCAACATTTACGTTTCAAGTCACGACTATATCTTGGCGCCGCTCAATACTACGCCAACATTGAGACAAAAAAGCCTCCAACTCAACGTTGTATTACATCATCGATACGAGGCCATTAACGCCGCCACGCGGTTCAACCTTCACGTTCTCATTCAGTAAATTCCTGTCATGCCGTATACACGATTGTATAGCGAAAAATTGCTGACACCGACCATGACATGAAAGAAATAAGGGTATAGTAGACGACGTTTCGACTCTTGCACGGGAGCCGAAACGTCGTTCGTACGAGAATACCGGAACGTGGGGATGGTCGCGTCTGCTTCTCTTCACCGTGCACGACCATCCCCTACGAGACGAGTTCTCGTCAAACACTCAATATCATATCGTTGTTGCGTTGATAATTTATGAAACTGTTTGTAGGAGAAGTGCGAAATGATGCTGACAATCGGACAAGGCGTAACCAAGCTAACAAATTAAGTTTTTCTAGGTCAGACGAATATGGCAGTAATGTTGTCTGAAAACTACCTTTTTCGTGTACATATACCCTTTTTCGTGTACCAATAAAATTTGGTAAATTACACCTGTATAGATCGTGATGGCAAGTAAACCTAATTTCTAAAAATGAAACGTTTGATTTCTTACGCACGCATATAACATGACCATGAAAAATCATAAACTCCTCATGACTTTGCGATTCTGCAAGTGCTGTCAAGCGAATTATAAAAAATTGGTTATAGACGGTTACTCATATAAACCTCCTCTACAGGAGCTGCCCAAGAACTTACATTTACTAATCGTACGTTCTAAGCTGTTTGATTTAGGCTCAAACTTATGTGAGCCGTTTCCGTATTCGTAAATGAAGTGCGTAGCACTGTCTCACTGAATTGCAAAGCATCGAGATATATGTCTCGGTATGTTTTCGCATAATAGTAACAGAATCTCGAGCAATCGTCTGCAGTTATATTCGTAAGTGAAGTGTCGAAGTTAGTGAAGTGTCGTAAGTGAAGTGTCGACACTTCACTTCGTAAGTGAAGTGTCGAAGATCACTACGTATGATGAATAAACGGTGAGCTAAAAAATGAGAAAACTTTTTTTTTCCTTCTTGTTTTTCCTGACGACTGCCTGTTTCTGAGAGGTTTGTGATGCTCCACTTGACCAGGCCCATCGAGACCACCTCTATTACGTGCACTCTTAACGAGTCGGTTTTTTAGGACCTTATGATCAATGAGAGACGGACATTGGGTTCTTTGCGCGAAGTGTATGAGTTATAAGGTTTTAAATGTGTATCGATAACCCTTAATCGTACCTAGCTCCTTTGATAGCAGAGAAAGAAAGAGTGAGAGAAAGGTAATGCGGAAAGGATGGGAGGTTAACGGGAAAATATGCATCAGGTTTGCTACCCTGCATTGGGGAATGGTGAAGGGGAGACAGGAAATTAAGGAGGAGAAGAAGAAGCAGAGAATTCGCTTAATACAGCGCAGCTTGAGGAGATAGTTTGCGGTACAAGTGCTTACATAATTAAATAAAAAGCCGTTTCACGGACCCTTTTATGAATCTGCATAAATTATGCGCGAAATCATCGTTTCAGTATAAAAATATTGTAAGGAGGTTGAGAATCTCACCTACAATATCAAATCCGTGGGTGATTTCGTGTCCGATAGCGCTTCCAATGCTTCCATCGTTCAGTGAGCTGCGGGTAGTGCATGAAATTGTGTTACTACTGCGGCAAGAATGTGTCAGCAATCAATGCGGAGCGGGTCGGATTCAAAACGTTCAAGTTGCATGTGTATATATTGCTTGATTGATTTCAAATAAATACTAATTTTCTGCACTGTCAAGTGCACTAAGGTGTCAATCATGCGCTTAATCATAAAGCGTAAGCACATGGCAGGATCGAATAAGGAAGTGGTCTTCGATATCGAATAGATGCATAACTTTCAAAGGTTCTATAACTTCCATGGATCCATACCAACTGGCCCAGCTATCTACACTTCTACAGTTCTATAAACACCCTTACACAGAGGCAATGCAACTATGTGCTCCATCGAAGAAAAAAAAAATTGTAACAGAATAACCAGCATTTCGGGAATGGTGCACGTTAGGCTACGGCGGCTACGGCCGTTTTCTCTTTATTAAATGTGCGTGCCAAATTAAATTTCGGCTACAACTGCTCCCAACTATCCCTAAACTCGTATATTCGTATAAAATCAACTACGGAACATCCCTAGCAAGGACAATAAACAAACAAACAAACAAATAAATGAATAAATAAATAAATAAATAAATAAATAAATAAATAAATAAAAATTTGCACTTACTGGCAGTGTGAGTGTAGAAGAAATTAAAATGATCTCTAATTACCGTTCGGAAAATGTTTATTAGATAACTATCTACGAAAGGAGGAAGGAAGGAAGAAACAAGCGGATAGACGGGGAGGTTAGCCAGTTCTTAGACCGGCTGGCTACCCTGTGCTGGGGGAAGGGGTAAGGGGGATAAAAGATGATAGAAGAGAGATGTTACAAAAAAAGGAGAGCAAGAAAAGGAAAAAGAAAAAGAGAGGGGAAAAAAGGAAACGAGAATATGACACTACTTAGAGTCTGTCTCTAAGACCAGTTGTCCGCAAGAAGCGCAAAAATGCTTTTAAAGCCTTAAGGGGCTCTAATTGGTTCCTCTGTGTTTTGGACGAAGAGGTACGACGGTAGCTGAATGAATCGTAAAGAAAGCAAACTGTTCCTCTATAGGAGGGGTCGGCAACCTGCGGTCCGCTGGGCAGTATTATGCGGCCCACGGCACGACATCTGACACCCCCCCCTCCCTTTGTCACTTCGTCACTTCCGCTCTGAAGCCTGAAATGGCAGTTTGGACCTCAAATGGGGTTAGATAAAGAAAGATCGCTTCCAGTTGGCATTGTCTCCCATCTTCACACTTAACCAGATAGCGTCTTCAATTCCGCTCTTTGCACAGGTCCAAAATAAGGCGGATGAAGGATTGTTTGTTGAAATACTATCGTTCAGAAAAGGTCCTTCATCTAAGGAAAAGGGAAACTCGTGTCCGGCATGCTCGCCGACGTAAAGGCTTTTGAGCTGAAACTCGGGCGAGCACGCACAGTGCTGTGTATGTCTTACATTGTCGTCCTTGTTCCTTGCACTGTGAAACATCGAACAACTTTTTCCAACAGCAGGCTATAGTGAATCTAATCTTTGTCGCTCCCCTTTCTGCAAAACTTTTGTGAGATGTACGAACACACCGCTTCCCACAGAAATACTCTGTCAAGTATTACGGAATTTAAACAGAGTGTTTGAAGTTACCTTCTCTGATTTTCAAAAAAAAAAAATCATTCGAGTAGCATCCGATTCTTCCAGAATCCTTTAAGGTGGAAATATGAACCAGTTAGAACTGGCTGATCTGGAGACAGACGATGAGCTCAAGGACGCATTTGATGCGAAAGACACTGTGAAGTTTTACACTTGCCTCGCAAAAGTTTTCGGGTTGAAGAAACTCGCAACAGCCATGATAACAGAGTTCGGCAGTCTGCGCTCGTTTGTCTTGCCTTCCTATTCGTGTCTCGTCCCACTGCGGAGTTCGATCAGAATGGACAGAAAACACATACGTCTGCGAACAGACTTTATCGAGAATGAAGTTCATCAAATCAAACCTAACCGACGAACTCGTCCTCGAACTTCTGCATCTGTCGGTGAGCAACAATGATGCAGATATTTGCGAGTTGGCTAAGAATGTCCAGCACAAAAATTCGCATTGAAAGGGTTTTCCTTTTCGTTTGCTAGTAATCTATCTTTGTGAATTGCATCGTTGTGACATGCGTGATGCAACTAATGATGATTGCTATCCCAGTTTTGTACATTATTGTCAATTCGCGGAACATTTTTAATCTTCACTATTGATAAAAACTCGCAGGGTACCTTATGTATTCGACTAATTCAGCTCAAAGGTCAAAGCCAACTTCCTCTTATTTTTCTTCTCAATCGATGTACTGATCCTTCCCCGCCGCCCTCAGACAGCTTTCTGCGCCTAACAGGTTTTTCCAGTGCCTCCGTCTTCGGCCCGCATGTGACAACGTAATCGTGTGACTTCACGTTTTGTGATTCCATTGTGACGTCATGGTGATGTCACAAAGTTTGATGATATGGGACTTCATGATCAAGTCACAAGGTGAAGTCATCACGCGATGATTTTTCGCATCGCTGGTGTTTACGCCGCGGGACGACGGTCAATGCCGACGGTCAGTTTTGCGCGTTTGATTAGGCATTTAAGGCTTTCGCCGTAAAACGTTTTCGAAACTATCAACGATGTTGCGACGCATCTATTTTAAGACATGAAGCATCACTGAAATCGTTGCGCAGCTGCATTTTCCTAGAAACGTTCTCGCTCCACATCATGAAAGTATCAAAGGAACGCCTGCGAGCATATTAGGACTTAAGACGCGGCGCCGTTTACTTTGAAGCATAATGGTTATAAGCGAGACTGGCATATTACCTAGGAAGACCTGGTTGATAGAAAAGTCCCTGCAGGAGTGCTGAAGGAAAGTCTGAAAAAAAGATACCGCGATTTTTATTTTTTGTTGTTGCCTGTACAAGTTAAATTGATGTTAGTTGTACAAACTGTCCATGAACTATTTGTGCTCATCCGCAGTTAGCTTACAGCAATCTTTATGTATTCAGAATATATTGTGAGGACGCTTTAAAAATATCTCATATGACACATATCCAATAATCTCGTGTGATCGTACGAGATTATCATACGAGGTCTTGTGAGCAGCTAATTCGGAGTAAAGCAACAGTGTGGGTGGCACTGTGGCGTGCACTTCATTCAGTCAGCGCAGGCCCTACAAGACAGCGTTATATCCTTCCACTGGTCAAGGACACGGGCAATGTATGCAGAAAGCAAGTTGCGCACAACGAAGCCAAGCTTGCGCTGAATGAGGGGCCACTTGGCAGATTTAATAAGTGGACACACTATAAGCCACCGTGAAAGCTGAGGACGCTGTCACGTAGCGTGTGATGAACGGAACTTCGTGGTTCGGCGCAAACTCCCGACAACATAAAGGCGTGCGAATGCGAGTCGGTTGGTACATATCTATGGTTAAAAACAGCGCAAATTAAACACGGGCATTGTGCACACAGGACTAGCCGTAGTCCTGTGTGCATATTGTCCGTCTTTGCGCTGTTTTTAGCTATGGTCCAGCCAGCTGATCGCAGTAAGTTTTCAAGGACACGTGATGGCTTGGGTACAGTTGAATGTAATGGTAAAGTTCATCTGCGGTGTTTAATGGCGCAACTGTAAAGTACACTGAAAAAGCCCATTTCCAACGCCTTTCTCTCGCACAACCATCTAGCTTATGCGTTGGCTTTTTCGAAAACTTCGCGATCGCTACTTTCTTATCAGGATTGCTTCGTCACACTGACAGCGCACACGTCGTTCGTGACGTGGAATTAGTGAGCGCTGCGATAAGACAACGAAATGCACGCGAGGTAGTTTTCGGTTATTGTTGTGCGCCAGAGAGTCGCCCCAAATACGCTTTTTACAGCGAAAGCTGTGTATGGCCAAGATCCAGGCTTTCGTTGTGTCCGTGTGCAAAAATCCTGTGTGCAAAACTCTGGTTTCCTCAGGCTCCTCGGGATGACAGAAGTCGTCCACGCTGTAGTGCGAGGGCATAAAAGCAGCAGCTGCCGCGTCCGCGCTGTCCCGACACGCGCGTCTCGGGACAACAGCAGACAACTAATAAAATAAAAAAAAAAGGTCGTAGGGGCGTTCACATATTGACTAACACGGCTTTTGTTTCCCCCGGAAAAAGATCTTCTGAGCAAAGCACTTGTGTTTAGAAGTGAAGCCGACATTAAGGGGCTTGGTGCAAGCTTGACCTTTGTAAGATGGTTTTCCTACATTATATGTTGCAGTGAAGCATGTATACTCACAAAGAAAGAAGTTGTCCACGCTAGAGATAGAGTAAAAACATTTATTCTCAGCAAGCGCAGTGTGCTCCTTATTGGGCGGTCTCCTTATTCCAGGTAGCCGCGTCCC
Source organism: Rhipicephalus sanguineus (assembly GCF_013339695.2). Classification (NCBI taxonomy): domain Eukaryota; kingdom Metazoa; phylum Arthropoda; class Arachnida; order Ixodida; family Ixodidae; genus Rhipicephalus; species Rhipicephalus sanguineus. Next base: position 2,074,342 of record NC_051184.2, read on the forward strand.
ATGGCCATCTCGAGCCCGTTCTATCAGGCTGCGCCAGGGGCATGGCAAGGGGAGAGACGAGTACACCGGGCCCGTGCCCCCTCCCCCCTCCCCAACCCCCGAAATTTTCTTTTGCCATGGCATACAGAGCTCAAAATGACACTCGAGCATATCTGCCTGCCCGACCCCCACTTCAGATCAAGGAGGTGCCCCCTCCCCCGAAAAAATATTTTGGCTACGCCCCTGGACTGCGCTGATTCTTCAGGTCCTGTGTGACAGCTTGGCCTTCTCTTCGCTTATTGTTTGTTGGCTCACGGTGTCACGTTTTCGTACGTATCCCCATATCATATGGCATAGGGTGTCTAGAGCATCACAATGCATGCAGAAATACGAGCGCTCAGTCGGTGGAATTCTGTGCATTAGGATGGCGTGTACGAAAATATTTGTCAACATTTTTTAAAGGTTACTGCCTCTTCTCTATTTAGGCTGGGCTGACGCGGCACGTAAGTTCATCTTTCCAGTCTGTAGTGTTGCGAAATGCCGCCGTACAATTTGGGAACGCCGTCCTTCCTCCTTAGCACGTCCTGCGGGAAGGCTCGGTGAATACACAATGAAATATATGAAACGAGCAGCTGCCGAGTAGCACGTTCTACTTATGTTCTGCAATTGCTGTGGTACGGCCACGTATTGTCACGTATGGGTATAGAAAATGATATGCTATAAGCCTTCAGTGAGTAAAATCGCTTAATATGCACCTCGATGGCGGCGGCGTCGTCGAGGTGTCGCGGTAGACTGTTTGCACTGTGCTTTGGACGTTGATGGGCGCGTTCACATCCTCGACTCTGACACCAAAGTTTGCAGTTCAACATTTCGTGCAGTACCCCATGCATGAATGCGCTTGCTCACACGAATCCGAGAAAGACCACAAGCAGAGAGGATTTAAAAAGAAAGAAAAAAAAATAATGCTGTTACACTTACACATGTCGTTCGTGGTCGGGCTGTAAAAGGCGTTCACCTCTGCTACGGGGACAGTCCAACTGCCATTTTCAACCAAGAAACACCATATTAGTTTCGTAGCAATAGAGAACGCCGTATCATGTTTGTTTGATGTCCGTAATAGGCAAACTGTATTTTTAGAAAGTACGAATTGACTTCTACAAATAGGCAGTCGAAAATCAAGCGTATCTGGTAATTGCGTGGTTAATTAGTCGCGTGCCAAAAATTTAGCATTTTCTATCAAAGCACGACAGGCCGGAATTTCATTAGTAGAGTCATAAAATTTTGGTATGTGCTCGTTGAGTAGAGGAAAAAGGGAGGCGGCAAGCATATCTCACTTCATTTTATATATATATATATATATATATATATATATATATATATATATATATATATATATATATATATATATATATCAGCTTCTTTCACATCACATGTTGTCTTTGACTCTTTCGAAGAAATACTAACATCGCTTCACATTTGCGACCCTCTCTTTGTTTTTTCGAGTCAGCTAAGTGAGCCTGTGGTTCAACTTTATTTGGACATCTCCAAATTAGCCACAGGCCAATCTTTTTTAATATTACGTTTCCATTCGAGTAACACAGGAAACGAAAATAAATTTCTTAATTTTCACTTAAATTTCTCACCTCTTATTGTCGAACGGGAGGTGTAGTTTCAGATACCACGCAATAAGGTTGTTGTCCGCGATGGATTTCTTCATTTCCGCGAAGTGACTGGAGCTATTTAGTCTGGGCACCTGTAGCGATAATGAATTATCTTGTAAGCGTTCACCCGAAATCCTGGTAAAATTATCCAACCCATCCGGCATCGCCTTTGTCAAGAGCCGAGTGTATATTTGCTTCAGGTCAAATGCCCCTCTCAGTGACATCCATGCAGTAATCTATGTATTCGAGGTTTTCAGTACTTGATTCTTGATTAAGCGAGTTGACGTCGCTATCTATATTTTTTTTTCATATTGTTACCAGCATTGAAGCGTTCTCGCCGCGGTAACTTAGTGACGAAGGTGCCGCGCCGTTAAGCTAGATGACGCGGTTCGATTCCCTGGCAATGGCGGCCTTGTTTCAATGGGGGCGAAAAAAAAAGAAAACCAGTACTTTGATTTAGGTATACCTCAAAGTACACCGGGTGGTCAAAACTAATCCGGAGGGCCACCTCAGGCGCATATGGCAATTTTGGCATTTAAAACCTTGGAATCTATTCGTAATTTTTAGCATTGACATTTGCTTGACTAGTTCACCGCGAGCGCGACGGTATGAAAGACTGGAGATCTTGTAACAACATTAAGATGTGGGAGACATTCGGCGTTATGGTGTCCCAGCTGCCACCTGCAAGCATTTGATTTTTATAATAATGCTGTAATGGTAATGATTGATTGATTGATTGATTGATTGATTGATTGATTGATTGATTGATTGTGGTCAACATTCAAAAGTAACGAAATATACGACCCCGAGCTCAGAAGCATAAATAACACTGTAGCGCCAGAACCCATACAGCGGATGTGCAGTCAAGCACAAAACGGATTAATCTGTATAACACAAGCTTAGTATGCCCTTTAGAGAATTCGTTAATGTACATGGGCAACTTGTTTTTTTTTTCGTTTTTTAGCTCTTTGCTGTGCATAAGCAATGCGCTTAGACCGTCTCGTGCTATGCACAATGACGCCGAGGTACTTACCTTTGGATACCTTATTTACAGCACGTTCTTCTGATGGTCTCATTGCGAACATGCATTTTCTCAACGTTTAACACAAAAATTCATGCTTCCTGTGCATTTCTTCAGGTAATTTACGCCTAATTTGTTGTACTTATCTCTTTAATGATAGCTTCATAATGCTTCCCGCATATTTTTTTCTAAAATCAACGCTAATTTGTTGAAGCCTACCTAAATGTTACCCACTGTGTGTAACGTAAGTTACTTACGTATTTATATGCTTCCCTAAGAAAACTCATGTTCATAATGTAATCGGGATATCCAATTTTCGAGCCCATATTGTCCAACTGAAAAGCAAAAAAAAAAAAGTTATGGCTGAATTTTATGTGAAATTCAAGACTTTATGGTGGCTCAGACTTAGGCACTCAACCGTACGTGCATATGTCTGACATAAGTAGCGAAATACCTGATGTAAATGCAGATTAATGAACTCGTATACCTTTAGTTTATTAATAATGCCTATATACATGGGTGTTAAAAATATATTGTTACGTGGAAATTGCAACACTAAGTCAGTAGCAAGCCACAGCACGGTTCTTGTACAGCTCACAACAGAACGTCGACTTCTTCACTTCTTTTCCAGATGTCTTTTCAGGGTATATCCCACTATGCACTGTTAACGTTGGTAAAAAAGTCACAGTTTCGCCGCAAGGGCGAAGCAATGAATACGATAGCAAAAATTGAAATGTCGCCCAAAGAGCCAGAAGCAGCTCAATACTTGCAGCGCGCCGCTGAAGCACAAAGAAAGACGCCCTAAAAGAGCGCACTGGCATGCCCAGGACAAGCGTTAAATAACGACTGTCACAGTTGTTACAAGGTCAATCTAAATAGGTCGCGAAAGTCGGAACGAAAAGTGGTCGGAATCCTATTGCGACAAACATCAACACCCGCGTGACGATTAAAGCGCTACTAGGTGAGGGGGGGACAAATAATGAAAACAAAAAATTAATTAAGCGTTTATTTTCATTACTTTTAAATTTATTTGTCATGAATTAAATTAGTAGATTACTTTAATCAAACTTTAGTCTTGTGTATGTGGTTGAGTGGCCAATTTTTTTCGTTTATTTTCAGAAACAGCGGGCACATGCAGGCAGTCTGGTAACATGGTCCAACGGTTTTGCGCATTTTGAGGTGCAAATGGTGTCGCTCGTTTTCGCGCAGTAGGTTTATGCCTGTCGTCCGTAGATATTTCCTCGCATAACCGTTGTTTTCTAGCCGTGGTACTTGGCAGAAGGTAATATAGCCCATCGCAGCCATCGGGAACCGTTTCAGTGACTGTGTTTTGCCAGCGCACGGCCGGCGTGCTGTCGCCCTTCGGGACGATGAGTCCGCCACGCTACGCGAAAAAACGCTGCGCTGTCTACGGATGCAAGAGCAACACGTGTGCAAGGTTTGTGTGTGTGATGATGTGGATTGTGTGGCCCGTTACGGGGCGAAGAGGGAACGACGTTTCTGTTCTGCGGTACGCCTTGGAGGGGAAGACGACGAAAAGGAAGCGCGAGCGGGGCGTGCGGCTCGAGGAGTTGGAGCGCGACACGGTTGGAACGGCAGCCGCTGGTCGGCGGTTCGGGTCGCGACATCGCTTAACCAGGCGTCCGGCAGCCATGTGGACCTGGTGAGCCTGATTCCCGCTCTGTGCCCGGTGCTGACACAGAGACCGGCAGCCTAGTCTGTTCCTGGCCTGAGGTCCTGGGGCCCGAGTGGTGTCACGAGGTGGCCGCGGCTCATGTTGGCGACGGGCAGCTAACCTGCGCTGCAGTGGCCTGGTGATCTACCGGCCTGCAGTGCCATCATCACCACCACTACCACCTCGCCACGGTCAAGGCAGCGTGACTGTTGACTGCCCAAGGAGTACCGGTGACGACCGACCTCGCCGCAGCGGCAACAGTTCATAACGGCGAGTAGGACAGTTTGTGTGCGAGGCGCGTAGGACGTTTAGGATGTAAATAAGGAATGCTGTAGTGTGTTGTGTGTGAATCGTCAGAGTTATCGGTTGTGTTAAAGTCTGTGTTGTGTGTACAGAATCACCTGACTGCCGGTTGAATTATTTCAGATCCTGGGCCCACATTACACCATCACAGTGTGCACGTTGAATTGTTATGCTACTTCTGATTTCTGTGTTATATATTTTGGGGTAATATCCTGTTCAACTGCAATATTTCGCCAATAAAATACACCTTATTTATCAAATCGGTCTTTTTCGTCTTCCCGTTATCTTGCAGGCTTCCATTATGGAGCCGTCATAGTGATAAGAAAAAGAACATGCAGCTATAAAAAAAAGTAAGAAGCGGCGCCCTGCCAAAAAATTTCATAATTTCGCGCCCATCGCGTTAAAACGTGACGTCATTTCCGCTTCCGGCTGTGATGTCATCTTTTTCTTTTTTTTTAATTCTGTTTGTCCCCTCCTCACATAGATGGCGACTGTTGCAACAACTAGCCACCGGCTTGACACGTGGGCTTCTACGGAAGTTACGCTACCAGTTTACATATACCTTGGTTGTTACGTCTATGTGCTGGAGCAACGCGCTGCAAGTGTCGACAATGGAGAATCAGGTGCTCTAGATATTTCTTCTTCTTTTAAACTGCAGCGTGTGAAGTGACCCCCTGCGTCTCCAGCCACACAGGGGCGTCTGATGCAAGGTGTGCCCGGTGTTCTTTGTTTATTTTTTCCTTCCACATCACGAGTGGGTGCAGAAAAGGGCCACTTTGTCGTGCGTGTCTCAAGGGCAGTGTTCAAATTGAAAGAAAATTAGGACGTTACGTGATAGGAAACACGTTCACGCTCCTCCGAGATTTGCTTACCACCAGCGGTACATGGTGTATATAAATAGCTCGCCGTTATTTCGCCGGCAAATACATGGCGTGTGTTGTCTTACGCAGCGCGCTGGGGAGCGAGGGGTGGCTGGTTCGAATCCGCGGTCGGGTACTTCACAATTTTTTCTTCTGTTCTATTTTTCTTTGTGCCTTTTACACACACACACACACACACACACACACACACACACACACACACACACACACACACACACACACACACACACACACACACACACACACACACACACACACACACACACACACAATATATATATATATATATATATATATATATATATATATAGATACATACATATACATATCCGGACCATAACGGCCATGGCTACCGCGACGGCAAAAATCAGCCGAGAGTGTCCATATAATTTCTATCGCAATAAAACCACGCAACAATGAGAGCGTGTTTCGGCGCCTCTCATCACTTTGCTGGGCAAAAAAAAAAAAATGTTTGCAACATCGACTGCAATTCATTGCCGCGTACTAAGAAGCTTTGTTGTTTTTTATAGAAAGGCATTCACGAGCCATGGTAATCTTCTTATTGAACGATAGAGCGCAGGTTGCTAGTTTGAAACGTGCGTGGTGAGACGGCGTTATGTTCAGTTAGTTATACATCCGACACTGCTCTTTGACCCTTTACCATGCTTCATCGCAAATTTTCCTTGTACATCTAATGTGAAACGCGGCCTAGGGTCCGCTCTACAAGAATGAATTTCAAAGTAGTTCATAATTGTAGGCTTCAGAAATACATTCAGTTGTACTGCTGTCATGCGGCAACGAGTGACGGCGTGTCAGGTTCCGTGACAAGGCCCACCTCGTTATTTTTCTACTTCTCCTCCTTTAGCTTTGCTTGACGGCGTATTTTCGGTGAAGGCGTTGTGCGCAACCAAGCTCACGTGTCTAGGTCAGTGACGTTCCAACCAGAGCGTGTGACGGCAGAGCTTTTTCGCAATGCCTTCCTCAACAGGTGCAGAGCTCGTCGTAGCTTGAGGCAAGTATACTTTAAGAAAAAAAAAGAGAATGTGTTAGTCTTTTCGGTGAGTCCTAAATTGCAACCTATATCACTGTCTTTAAAGAGTCACGCTAAAGACACACGTCTGTAAAGAGAGTGCAGGTGTCTTTAACTTGAAGAGAGTCATATACGTGGCAAGTCTGGGCTCGCAAAAAAGAGTCAAATGACTTTTTTTTTCTTAGAGTGCACGTCCTGGGAGCTCCGTTCGGTTTTGTCGTGACCCTAATACAGAGATCGTAACTGCGAGGGCCCAGGTTTGAATTTGCGTACTGGACAAACTTTGATTTCTTTCTTTGACAAAGCACTGCTGTTTAATACGTGTTCTATAAAACATTTCCTGTGCGTTCTTCGGCAGAAGGAGCCGTAATTCAGTCTTAAAATGCGTAAGTAGGAGCGGCGAGCGCTGTAGTTAAGACGGCAATCACGAAGCGGCAATCGTTGCTAATCACAGAAAAAAAAGCAAAAAAAAAAACAGAACATTCCCTTATCCAAGATAAGCGTAGCATCGTGTTCATTCGGGCTGCTTTTGCTGGTGATTGTACTACATCGCACTACCTCCGGAAAAACCCCTTTGTTGCTTCGGACCTCTAGTGCGCCGTGAAGTTGAAAGCTCAAGCCAAAGCGAAATTGCCGACCATGACTCGTCTTTTGAGCTGAGAGGAGCACACGTTTGGGTTGAACTGTTGTATACCTTGTCATTGAGGGCATTGCTGCAGCATCCAACGACAACATATCAGGCCTGAGAGTTACACGTTTCAGAGTAATATGTTTCATAAAAATAAAGCAAATGAAGTTTCACAATATTGCATTGTTACCTTGTTCAGTGCAGCGTCCTTAGTGCTGCTGTCTATCCAAGAACTATTTGTAAGCTCTTCTCGAAATACCTCTGTTATGTTTCCGACGTACTGCTCAACCTGAACCAGAGAAAGTTTTATCGTTTTATTAAAATTCACCAGTTAAGATTTACGTGTCAGTTGCCATATTTCTCATATGGCACCTAAAATGGAAAGCTAATTGTAAGGCAGGATAGCAGATCATACGACTCTGACGCATGTACCTTTTTTAAGTGCATTGCGGTACTGTTGTATTCCCGCTATCACGGTATGAAACGCGGCACCAAAACTTTAAGCACAACTGGTATGTGCCATTGCTTGAGATAATCACATAATATCGCTACGAATCCGGCACTTAAAAGGTGATGTTTTGCATTGATGTTTGCGAGTCAGTGTTACGTCGACGTGACACAAACTGAAGACGGCGAAAAAAAAAAGCACGCACATTAATTAGCGCTAAATTAGTTCGTTTCATTGCGTGAGCACCGTACCTACGTTATTGGTTTTGTCGAGAGATTCAGAAAGTTATTGCAGAAAATAGAATGATACAAACAGTAATGCACCATGCATGCTTGACTGCCTTTCAGCAACGTATAGACCTATGTATCCATTAAGTGTTAACTTAATTAACGGGTGCTAATTTACTAAATATTGCATTAGTGTTTTAAAGTTTATCTATTTAACTGAAGAGGCGAACTTTTCATTTATTTCTGGCAAACATGTGCGATGTCAACGTAACACTTGCTTGGTATTCTTTCTCTGGTGGTTTAACATAGCACAACCATGCAAGTGCTAAAGGTCAGGGAGTATTTCAGTATTAATAAGGTTGATGTGTTTCTTACCTCTTGTTTCGCATTTGAACTGAATTTGTTCATTACGTACAGGTGGTCGATGACCTGCTGCATCTCTCTACTCAAGTAAGATATGCAGCGTTCCCATCTCTCCACTTCGCTCTGAACGCCCCAGGAAATTTGGGTAAGCTCGAATGATGCGTTTCTATACGCGCTTGACAGGTCCGCCGCCCAGCTCAGCACCATGCGGGCACCGGCGTAATTGAACAAGGTTACTCTGAAAAAGCAAAGCGAGTATTGTTACTCTGTTAAATTCCAAAATTGCGCCTAAGAACGGAATAGAGCTGCAGCCAAGATTATTGCCTAGACATCATAAAGTTTTGACAGTCGGCAGTACGGAAAGTTAGACAGACTGATGGGAATATCAATGTACAAACTACACTTGATTTTTGGATTTACGGAGTTTGCGCGAAAATCTGAACTGTTCAGTAGTTTACGGTGTTTCGCTGGTTTGTACATCACTCGATTTTAAAGGTGTAAGGTGCAACGATTAACCCTTGCGGCTTACTCCTTTGGTATTGACCTGAAGTGTTAGTTACACGTCTTTTTTTTTTTAACAATACAGACTTTCATATCAGTCCCATGACAACCAGGCTCCTGTAGGTTTCACACAGGAACTCTACGTCAAGGCGGAAATGTGGTGCCGCAGTTAAAATTACAGTGAAGTCATTATTAACAAAATCGCGTTAATTAACTTTTGAATTAGCAATTTGGGGGCAGCAGCTGTTGTTTACATGGAAAAAGTTGGAGTCGACGACGATTTATGTCATTCCATTTTTTTAGAAATGATATAAGTTGCACGCAAATTGAGATATTCATCATCTAATTTTAATGGCGAAACCGTAATTTACCGCGTCTGGCGTGCAGGAAACGCGGCCACCCTGTTACGTCAGACCGGAACTACCCGTGAAAAGGAAGTGTGGAAATTTGAATCAAGGCTCGTCGAAGCAGAAGTTGGTCAGCAAGAACGGCAAGTAGTCTGAAATACACAAGTAGACCGCTTCTTCTCGTGTGATATCTGGTGCTTTTCTATTTCTTTAGAGCATTGCTCAAGAAAACCGCTGTATATCCACTTCTTTCTCTGTACAGCATAAAATTCAGGGGCAGCCACTGCGACGCTTCTTCTTGCATACAGACGTATGAGTCATTTGTGCCTGGTTATATTTTAAGACAGAAGCATGTAAGCGCCACACGCACATGCAAAGAATGAGCGGTCTATTTGTGCATTTCAAACTGCTTGCCGTTTTTCCCGCAGACCAGATTCTGCTTTGCTATCTATCTATCTATCTATCTATCTATCTATCTATCTATCTATCTATCTATCTATCTATCTATCTATCTATCTATCTATCTATCTATCTATCTATCTATCTATCTATCTATCTATCTATCTATCTATCTATCTATCTATCTATCTATCTATCTATCTATCTATCTATCTATCTATTACTATCTATCTATCTATCTATCTATCTATCTATCTATCTATCTATCTATCTATCTATCTATCTATCTATCTATCTATCTATCTATCTATCTATCTATCTATCTATCTCTATCTATCTATCTATCTATCTATCTATCTATCGATCTATCTATCATCTATCTATTCTATCTATCTATCTATCTATCTATCTATCTACTATCTATCTATCTATCTATCTATCTATCTATCTATCTATCTATCTATCTATCTATCTATCTATCTATCTATCTATCTATCTATCTATCTATCTATCTATCTATCTATCTATCTATCTATCTAATCTCCATGAGGACGCACAGAACTAGGAAATAGTCGATACGTTTATGGGTGGTGCGCGGAAAACAATGAATAGTCTTGAAAAGTTTGACAGACACTTTACCGTCTGTGGCATCCTGCGGGTGGCTTAAATGACGCGCGGCTTGGTGTTCACTTTTTATTACGTTCTATGACTCCCACTAAGTGGAGCATCTTTGTTGGAAATCTTTCGACTTAATAAGTGGAACGAATGTTTTTATGGGTCGGTTTGGGAGACGAGACATGTGCGAAGTGAAAGGTTGCAAGAATTTTCTCTGAATCGTAACCCTACTTTTCGTGCCCTGTGGAGTACGAAAGCGTTCTCTCATTTAGTTGAGTGAATTTATTAGAAGCATGCAGAGACGTGAGCCTAAGCTGACACAATTGTTGTCCGCTTACAGCAGTATTCTATCTTAAACCTCAAACGTTGTGATACCTTCAAGTTTCCTGATGGGCTGAAATCATTTTATCGCCTCCCATTCTCGGCGGAACACCTCCGCTTACACCATTTCCCGCAGCGTGGGTGTTCTATGCTATTTATATATTTTCCCTTAAGAATTTACTTCTAAAGCTGCATTTGTCACTATATTGTCACGTGGTTGTGACGGTGAAAAAAGCAATAGCAGTGGGTAAAGATGTAACTCTTTATTGGGAGAACTTGTGTCCAGAAAAAGAATGGCGCTCAAACTGCAACGACATCGGCGAATATTCGTTGGTGGTAGAACAATCTGATCATCGGCGGAACGTGTCGTCATTCATACATGAATAAGCGAACCTTCCAGCATTATTGCTAGTGCTCGCGAAAGCTTCCGAATAAACTTGACTATTTGTGTTGCGCGAGTAATCTGAAGAGAACAATCTCAAACAATATTGAAGCTTCCCAAACATTAGCGGTGCTAACATAATTTTGTGTGGAACACGATCCCATGAAAGTAAAGAAAGAAGGGCGCGTGGCAGTATTGCACCGAAATGTTTATGCAAACGTCACACCAATGAAGGAGCTGTCAGTTTTACGGAATCTGTTCTAGCTCTGGCGTTTACTTACGGAACAATTGTAGGCAGATAGTCGTTGAGCTTGGCGTAGTAGTTTAGACCATACATTTCCACTGTTTCATTTTCATAGAGCGTGATGTTGACTTGAGAGAACTCATTGTTTAATAAATTAAGCAGAGTAACCTAAAAAAAGGTGAATATGTGCTCTGTGATTATTCTTTATTGATTTCTTTGTTCATTAATTGCGCATGGCTACATTGTCAAGAAGGCGCCGTTATTAAAAAAAGGAAAAGATGACGGCCGTATCAGCCGATTTGCCACTGTATACAAGCGGGAATCAGACAGCATACTTGACCTAGATGTTCATTAAGTTTGCTAGTCGGGCCTATTGGTGTCCGATTAGCATGTGTAACGTTGCGCGCTAAAGACATGGGCAGCGGTAAGGAACGAAAATCCACGCGCAGTGCTGCGTATCTTCGTTTCTTCGCATCTGTCCGTGTCTGAAAACACGCGACGTTTCGTTGTGCAAGCAATAAGGCCTGTATTCTTTAGAATAATTCGCAAAAAAGAAAATGCTAACCAATTCTGACGCCCGGGCCAATGCAAAGAAACACGGAAGAAAACCTTCGTGAATTCGGCCTCAAGTCTTCTAGTGTGATTGCCTAAGTTCTAGCCACAATGCAATTTTTGCCTGTTGGCATATCGTTACATTATATATACTTTCAATCCAACGTATTACACTGCTCGACGTGCGATGTACGCTTGTCAGTCATCCAATGAACCAAGAGTCGCGCTGTTGTGAACGGCAAACCTATGTATGGCAGTAGCGTCGCCAGAATTTTTTTTGGGAGGGGGGGATGAGGGGAGGGGTTAACCGTACTTTTTGTATGTTTGTGCGAGTGTTTGTGTGTGTTTGTGTGTGTTCGAGATGCTCATGCCAAATCGAAAAACTTCGAAGGGTTTCAGCCCCGCCCCCCTTCCGCTACGCCAGTGATGTATGGCTGTGAAAATGTCGGCTATGCAGGCTTGAGTAAAATTTGCGCTTGACAGCATAGTTCTAAGTTGGAAAATTGAATAATCATGTCGTGGCGAGACGCAAGTAGCAAAAAACATTTTACAATTGCTTTCTACCGCGCACAGCACTTGAGTGGACTTTCCGCTGACATCGCCCAAACCTGTGATAACCAATGGTTCCGCAAGGCGCTAACTACCACTGTATAAGTAGTAGCGTGATGCAAATTTCTCATTTTTAACATTACTCACTGTATTTTGTTGCATTTTAACGCTTCTATTTTTGCCCACTCTCCTCTGCAATGACTTTGGCCTCTAGGGTGAATGAATGAATGAATGAATGAATGAATGAATGAATGAATGAATGAATGAATGAATGAATGAATGAAAATGCTCATAGCATTGCGCAATGTGCAGACGACGAAAACCAGAAATCGCTCTTACGTTTGTGTAATTGCCTTGCAGTTCAGAAATGGTTGTCCTATGGTAATTCCCGAGCACGTCTGTCTTTTCCTCTGGCGAGGCTGTCATCTGCAAAAGCATGAACTCACAATGAACGGTTTAGACGTTGTTATATGTCTAATGAAGCAAGCGATGACTTGGCCATTTTGAAGCTCCGAATTTTCGTGAGAAACAAGGGGGATACAAACAATATTAACGTATAGAAGTAGACTATTCTCGGAGAGTAACCCTTTAGAAAATATCGATTTGCGCACAAGTTGATAAAAAGGTATTTTGTAAATGTGAATAGCGCTTACTGTGCTCGCACGATGGCTTTCCGATGATGTGTCTGGCTGGTGATGTATGCCTGGCAGGTGACGTGTGTGTGTGAGAGTGTGTGTGTGCGTGTGCTTGTCATCGTATTGATACGTCAATGGGTATAGGTCAAGATGCGATCCAGTGCATAACGGATAAATTTATCTAGGTTTTAGAAGAACTGCAACTTCGCATGTCCTTTTTCAACGCGACGAATTGCAAATAATTTTACGATATGCGATATGAGCTATAAGGATTTTTCGTGCTTTCGTTTTTAGCTTTTTTCCTTACAGAGTAGATGATGTCCTCGTGTATAATACGTTCAATATGGAGAACTCAAACATTAACAATTGTTTTATCCATAAGATTAAATTCTCACATTGGCTAAGTCCCTTTCAAGGATCATCATATCGCACACAACGGTCGTGAGATGTTCTTCCGTGATGTCTGGTTTCACGAATTTAACGGCAACATTGAGAAGTTCCTCGTAGGCTAGAGTGATTTGGTAATTCTCGTCGCTGTATGGATCTAGGAGTTGGTTCCTCTCCAATTTCATGAAATTGGGTTCGTCCATCTGCAACATAAGAAATCGGCGGAACCGTTGTGAATCGGAGAAATGCTGCATCACGTGACAGGACATATTGAACCGCGCGGTATATGTATGGCCTCGATGACTGTTGGGTCGAATTTTATATTGCGACTAACGTGAGATGAGTTGGGGTGACCCGAACGTCGTTGGGAGTACATAAAGAGCGGCCGGAAGTGTATTTGAGAAGCTAAACAATCGAATAATAATTCCATGTGATATTAAAAAAACTACATGAAAGATTCATTGAGTGCGGCAGGAAACACAATGCATAATACAGAGAGAAGGCAAGGAGCGGAAAGGCAGGGATGTCAATCAGACGAGCGTCGGGTTCCACTTGGGCATCGGACTTCGTCTTTTTATACCTGTCTATGAAAAAAAAGAGCCCTTTGATTTTTTTTTCATAGTCCTGACTTGCCACACGAATGACTCTCTTTAAAGAGACACGTGAACTCTCTTTTGGGAATTATTATACTCTCGTCGGATAGTCGTGGGACCCAGAGGAGAGTTATGTATCTCTTTAAAGAGAGTCATATATGGGGTAAGTCCGGACTCTCGGGCAAGAGTAACACATGCAATTTTTTTTTCTTAAGAGTATGCACACACTTTTTTTTTCCTAGGGCATAAACATATTTTGTGGAGTGTGCATGACCTTGTAAATCAAGAAGCTTAGTAGCTTAATGAGTTACATTTTCACACGGTGAAAAACTGCTCAGCATATCTGTATAGTATATTTTCGGAGTTATTTTAATCTAAGTTGTAAAGGTAAGTTATGGTACGCCCTATATAGTACTGGTACTCTTTCGGACGCGCTAAAATGAATGTTCGACGGTCCGATTTGACGCCCAGGTGCTATACGAGTATTCATGTACGCACCTGAAGGACGTACGAGTCCAGCAGTGTGACGTCCCGACCAACGTTGATTCCTAGTACTGGATCCAGCCCGGTCACTGCGAGCGCTTGAGAGATATTTTGAAGCCGCTCGCTGGTTATGTTAGTTATGGGCCAATCGCCGAAGCCGGACAGGTTCAACATGTTCAACATAATATCAGGTCTGTCTTCACTTGTAGGAACATCTGAAAGAATGATCGTAAGGAAGTAAAGAGCATGATGAGAGCTCGCAAAAGCCAGCTTGCCGTAGAAAGACGCCAGCCCTCATTCATTAACAAGAAAGGAAGGGAACAGAAAGGCAGACAAGCGCTTATAGATATTCTATAAAATGTCAGTGACAATTAGCACATTTAATGTGCAAGTTGATGACTTTTAAGGGCTTGTTTTCTTTGTTAGACACAATATTAATGAGAACTAACAGACAATAATGCCAAGGGGGTGTGGCATTATTGTCTGTTAGTTATTATTATTGCGTCTAACAAAGAGAAACGAGCCCTTAAAAGTCAACTTCTTTCCTTCATTCATAGCGAGGGTCTCGTTCTGGCAGACTTGATGCCTTCAGGTAGTATGCGAGGGATTACTGGTCAGCTGCCGGCTCGTAAAAAGATCACGTGCTACGTGACGCCAACAGGCAGAAAAAGAGTGTTACACACTCGCCGCCATGGCTGCGATCGGAGCTGACTAACACTCCTAGGTTTAAATGCACATAAAGATCCTATAAAGTGGACGGGGGGATAGCCGTCGCCGTAGCTCAGTGGTAGAGCATCGGACGCGTAATTCGAAGGTCGCAGGTTCGGTCCCTGCCGGCAGCAAGTTATCTTTTCGTCGACTTTACTTTCTTCACATTTGTATCCTAATTACTAGAAATACCACCCCCTATACTTTCCTTGGCATTATTGTTTGTTAGTTCTACATAATATAATATGCAAGTTGTCACTTGTACTTTTTTTGATGATTTATTTTTACAGTCATTAAACAAACTATCTATCAACATTATTTTTTCCTTCAGCACGACGAACAATATGTACCAAAACAACTTTGCGGCGCGTCTCTTAATGAAAATAGAATTGCTGTGTAACTTGTCAAACAGCGGTTCTGATTGCAACTTTTATGCAGGGCACCATCAATGTCGGTATAATTTTAGGTGATCTTAAGAGTGTCATCTGTTAAGAGTCACGAGGTAGGGTGTCGTACTGCATACTGCATGGCTCGAGGACGTGGGTTCGATTACCGGCTACGGTGGCCGCATTAAGATGGAGGGGAAATGATGCAGCACCCACGTACCTAAAGTTGAACGCACATTAAAGTGCCCCAGGGTTTCTAGATCAATCCAGAATCCCCCACTAAAGTGTGCCTCCTAGTCATATTGTGGTTCTGACACGTAAAACCCTCCAGTAATTATTATTATTATTAATGATGTCGGTAATGGGCGTACGGAGAGCGCCTGAAGCAACGCCCGCGTTAGGCCATGCATCCATATTCTCCAGATGGTTCTGTATGCAGACCGGATGACTACCTGTGCGCGAATCATGTCGCGGCGACCTAGCTAGAACTATGCTTTGGCAGCTACTCGCAAGCTACAGAACGTCCCGACAGAGCCGAGGCTAGCATGCATATGCAGCACATTGGGTGCTGTCTGTGTTCCCCATTCGGGAATCAGCGCCTAGAAAACTAACAAAAAAAGGGGGAAATTTTTTTCGTGGTCGTTTCTGTACAGGAGCAGGAAGAGATGAAGCAAAGGCAGGGTGGTCAATATGACGCACGTCCGGTTTGCTAACTTACGAAGGGGAAGGGGATTACGAGATGAAACGCAACAATCCAATAATTTGCATTTTTTGGGTGGTTTTCTCGTTGCAAATGAGCGCCAATTTGGTCAAGAGAGCAGCATGTTTACATGGCGGCTACCGCTTTAGCTGATGATCTTGAGGCCACGTAACTCTTAGGCCCTTAATAGTACTTCTAGTTTTCGCCGTGGTAATTCGCGCATTGACAGCTAAGACTTCAAAGGATGTGGTGTGTTTTCTGTAGCTGCTCCCGGGGGTAGCTTCTTGTCGTTAACTCCGGCAGGTTTGTCTACGGGCATGTCCGTATTTTTGAAAGTCTGTTAAGACGTCAGTTGGGGATGCTACGCGAAGTTTTGTGACTTCGTTTGAGCCGACACATGAAGTGAACTGCAGCTCCATAACATTTGCAAGCATCCCACTGTAGAGCAGCCCTCCGGTGCAATATGTCTGCTTCATCACCGCGCTGTAGAGAAGCAGCACAGCATAACCTATCAGTGGATGCCGGGCCAATGCGGCATCTACGGAAATGACCGTGCTGGTGAAGCCGCCCGATATGCTCATGATGTCTCCGTTGTGCAGCTATGCCGCTGTCAAGAACGGACGCCGCAACAAGACTTCGCTCACTCGCACGTGAGCTGAGTGGAACTTGACGGTATTCACCAACGCCCGTCTTCACAACTTGGACCCGAATCTACAGCTCAGTCTTTCGTCGGGAATAACTAGAGCAGAGGAGACGCTCCTGTGCCGCCTGTGGCTCGGGGTGGCCTTCACGAAGGCCTACTCATTTTGAATCGGAATGGCCAGCAGCCCTACACGTGATAACTGTAGCTGCAAGGAGACAATCGCCCATCTTCTCTATGAGTGTCCTTGCTTCAGTGCACCAAGAACTGTCATAAATGTTAGACTTGGCAATCGCCTGTTGTCGGAGGAAAAGGTCTTAGGAGACTGACCGAAACCGTCCTCGGCACGGAAAGCTTTGAGAGCGTCGCTGCGCTTCTTGCGGACAACTAGTTTCAGAGACAGACTTTAAGCAGTGTCGTTTATCGTATTATTCTTTTTTTTTTCTATCGCTTCTTTTTTTTGTACCATCTCTTTTTTATCATCTTTCATTTAGCCAGCCGGTCTGAGAACTGGCTAACCTCCCTGTCCTTTCGTTTTTCTTTTTTTCCTTCTCCTCCACTGTAATAACACCATTGCAGCGAGCGACCTTAGGCCACTAACACCAGCTCAAAAATAGAGGAACAGTGAACTCTGGTCCAGCAGGCTCAGGCGGCGGCTGCGACGAACGACGTCCCGGACTAGGGATGTCGACCCGCCCGGTGAAGATAAAGGCTGTCTGGCATCACCAGCTTCAATAAAGGTTTCTCCTCCCCCTCTTCCGTGGCAACGTCGGTCGCAGTGTGTCGTGCTGCTAAGCTCGAGGGCACGGGTTCGATTCCCGGCCACTGACGCCTCATTTCGCTGCGGGCGAAATGCAACGAAGAACCATGTGCTTAGATTTAGGTGCACGTTAACGAAACCCGGGTGGTCGAAATTAATCCTGAAATATGGTTATGAAGCACTACGGCGTGCTTCATAAGCATATCTTGGTTTCTCCACGTAAAACCCCCGAAAATACTAGGACCACTAAGCGTAGAGTTAAGAAAGTTTATTTCATTTCGAATCAAACCAAAACAGATATTTGCTCTCGCTTTTTTTCGCGCAGTCGTGGAGAGAAAAATATGAAAATGCACCATTTTTATCTATTAAATATTATTTGAATTTGTTTCTATATAGCAGATTTGAAGGAAACAAAGCAGATTAATATATGCAAAGTGTAGTCAGTACGTGCGATGATTTTTTCAGTGTGTGCAATTCATCAGTCTTACATTAAAGAGAACCAAGAGCAGATTTAGTAGTGTAGGTTAAACGTTGAAATAACAGCTCGAGGTTGAGGAAATTGCGCACGTTATTCACCATAAAATAGCTTATACGCGGAAAAGTGACGCTTCAAATGCATGTATTTTTTTTTCAACGCGAAATCAGTAAGCTTTAACTGATACGTACCTAAGCAGGCATTGTAAACCACCGCAGCGTTCCTTATAATGGTTTCATTATTGTCATCGGTTATATTTTCTAATATTCCTGAAGAAAATAGAGAAAAAGGAGCTCACTTTTTAAGTTGCATATATAGGCAAATTATACGATTTGAAGCACTTGCGAGCAATTTGCACAAGAAGCGGATTTCCCGCCACAAGAAAACAATTGTGCGGTTGCGTTCGTGTGTGCTTTTGAATATGTTCTTTCGCTTTTTTTGCTTCTTTGTTAGTTGAGTAAAAGATTCATGATTTGAGGTCAGGCGTTCGTGACTTGGCCGGTGTGCCTTAGTGATGTGTGTCTTCTGATGATCATAATTCCTTTAAGTGTTCCCGTGTCATCACATTTTAATTAAAATGAAAATCCATTTTTGTGAGCGCTAGTTTATCTGGAAATTCCGAGTGATTTTCTTTTGTATATGAAGTGGCGTTCTGCGTCTGTGAAGGAGGTAGAATCACGATTTACGCGTATTGATAACTGGAATCGTGGCAATGCAATAACACCGAATAACGGCACGGGTTACTCTTAAAAAGCAGATACTTCATTCACGAACACAGACACACACTTCGTGTACAGCAGTGCCTCAGCTTGATAGGGCAACCGCCATTGCCACGTGAGGCACAAAACTGAGGGCGCCAGTGTGATGTTTTTGCTCCACGCTCTTTTTTCTCCTCTGCGGTGCTGATCCTCGATGTCAGTATTGACTTTCGTGTATGGTAAAGATAATAGTAAATTCAGCCTATAGTTTTAATATTACTATTTGTGCATCTAAAAAGTCAGTTTTCCCCTAAGGACGAAGGAATGGACGCGATGGCAACAAACTGGAATGGTATACGAAGTAAGTTTATAAGAACGTATACTTGGGCGAGTTTGTATAATGATCAATGGATGGCACATCGAAGTTGAAAACACACAAGATACACAGGAGCGCTTGTCTTGTATAGTTCTTCTCGGGGATCTTGTGCGTTGTGCCCTTCCAAGTAATATTATGGATACGAAGTGAGGATAGCAGAAAAGGTACTTAGCATCCGTCCTGACGTAAGTCATCAAAATGCTGACTTAAAGGGGTACTGACACCATTTTTCGAAGGCGAGTTTACTGTGCCATACAAATCTCTAGTATGCAGAGACGGCTCTGAGCAAGCGTGAAGCTCAGCATATGCTAATAAGATATTTTATTTTGTTACTAAAGTGATTTTTTCCATGGCGCACCTACCGACGTCGACACTAGCTTGACGTCAGGCTACAGTACTAATTCTGGTGGCTTCACGCAGCAGTCTGGCTAGTTGTGATGACGTCAGGTACTAAATACTCCAAGGTGGACGCACGTGCGTCACCAAAACATTCAAAATGGTCGCTTCTGCGTCACCAACGGAGTCACGGTGCGGAGCGGCCGTGGAAACGTCACTATATGCTGTGCAGCACGTTAAAGAAGCTCATACCGTGTTGTGACGTCAAGGTACAGTAGGAACTGAAACTAGCTTTGAAAAACATACGGTAATTACTTTTCCAGGGTGCATTTGCGCTTAGCACTACCTTTTCTAGGCTTCTGAGGTCTTGGCCTTTCATTTGACGCAAGAAAACGACAACTGAAAATTTTCGTGTCAGCGCCCCTTTACAGAAACGCGGTCGCTGCAGCTAGCGAAGTGACCTTCCTGCTGTCTATCGCTTCAACGCAAACTGAGCAGTGAGAACACAACAGGCACAAAGGGATGAACCATCTGCTGATCCATGTCAAGGCAGGGCGCTCACTTGCTGCCCAAGCCACGCAGTCCCCTCTCCTGTGCCCCGCCGTGGGCCTTTCGCATGACGAAAGACGGCAGGCGGGTTTCTTCACCGTGAGCCGGTGAAGAAACCCGCCTGCCGTGATCTTTCCTGAGCCGTGATCGTCGGCTTCCCTCGCACGCTTTCACTCGCACATAGAGCATACGACGCGCGGTGCCATGTTATCGCCCCTGGACTTTATACGAAACCTCACGGCGATGACGACGGCGTCGGCAAAAATGTCCCTGGAGTGTCCTTATAATTGTTATCGTAATTAAAAAAAGACCACAGACTTTAGCTATTCCTTTTGCTCTGAGCCCGGGCACTGTGACAGCGGCACTTTTCATTTAATATAATTGTGTCACGGTTGTGTTTGTTTCGCAGTGAAGAGGGCTCATAGCCCGCTATATTAGATTCACGAAGTTAAGGCTCTATTTATCCTAAAACGGCAGTCCAAATATAACGTACAATGTATTCGCTGTGAATTGTGTTACGGTAAGTGAATGTGCAAGTTAATGTGTTGCATAGTTTTTCTGGCGATCTTGCTTGTTCGAAGTGACGCCATGTAGAAAGGCATGAACCATCTGCTGATCCATGTCAAGATAAGGCGCGCGCGTCCGCGCCCGGCCGCTCAAAGTATGCAGTTGCTGCCGGAGCCACGCCGACGTTTTTCCTCTGCCGGCTGTGTCAACACTGGCGAATCTTTAAATATCAGTCAGCACAGTGTTCACTAGCCGCCACCACAATCATCGTTTTCGTCATGTCCATGCGCGGATACGTTTTTACGCGCCATCTTCGAAGGTCGAAGCTTCTTACCCCCATTGCAACGTACGCCTTCTCTGAACCACTGGCACCGTTTTCACGAGCGTGTCAACGAAAAATTGTAGCGAAGGACAGAAAGCCTTCCAGCGCGTGCGCGCTTCAAGCACTCCATTGATGTGAACAGAATGAAGAGGCTTAAACACGACTGGCGAGGCTTAGCGCTACGGCTATGCCCGAGTGTTCAGTATATTCTCCGTGTGACGTCAGAGGAGTGCGCCGAAGAAACTAGCTAGAATCTTACGGGTGAAGCGCATAGATGACGTCACGAGTGGGATTAATGGAAGCGCATGCTGCGATAACGTAACTTCGTGGCGCACACGACGAAAGCTTCTTGTTATCGATCAAATAAAGGCGGCCTTGCCCGAGTAACAACAATGCCAGGAAGAAGACTGCGGGGGGCCGTGGTCATCTTAAACACGCTGTTTAGAAGAGCTAACGGAGGGCGAGGATGTGTAAGTTGCAGACTTGCGGAGAAGGAAGAAGTAACTTCGTTCACAAGGGTTTGGGATAAGGGGCCATGAGCTCGAGGCGTGGGTCCAGGGCTCCACTGGCTACTGCCGCCTGCCTGACGTGATCTAGGAGCGCACGCTGTACCTCCGGGTCACAGCTGGCGAGCTGCGCCTCCTATTGCTTGAAAGTATTAGAGAGATTAGTTTGCCTAAATCTATACGGGATATTACTTGTAGGCAGTGCTGGGCAGTATCGAAGATACATGTATCTTCGATACTATCTTAGATACACTTTGGGTATCTTGTATCTGTATCGCGATACGTCTCGCAAAACAAGTATCTGTATTTGTATTTCCGATACATTGAAGAATGTATCGTGTATCTTAAGATACAAGATACTGCTATAGAAACACCACCGTGCGAAACAATAAACGTCGACCGGAATTCCGGTAATCAAGCTGATATTGCTGCCACTAAACCACATGAATAAAACTAACGACAGTAACATCCTTGTATGTTTCCGCCAGAGCACTCCAGCGAGAACAGGGGATGATGTTTAAGCGTCCCTATTGGTGGAGCAGAGTCACGTGATGGCGCTCGAGCCATCGCGACAAAAACAAGCGTGCGAACGTCTACGCGCAGCCTATCTTTCTTTCTAGACGTTTTCTTTCTTTTTAGTTGTGTTGATGTGACGACACTTCTTCATAGATCCTGCACTCTGTTGCGTACTGCAATGCGTGCGGCGTCTTTTGCACAAATTCTGATGCCGCTCTACTGTCGCTATCGAAGTTTGTCTTGCGTGATGCTTCGTTGCAATGTCTCAAGAATGCAAGAATGGGGCTGCTTTGCGTCTCGCGCCTTTCACACATCAGCGATTTGAAAGATCTTGTGGATGCAAGCTTGACTTACATAGTACGGTGAGATTGACTTGCATGCAAAGGAGATTCTAACAACCGTCCCACTATCGGTGCTGACGTTAGATGCAATAGAACAAGCGTTTACGTAACAGGAAATATTTTGACGTACTGTGTCGTTGTTCTTCCTGCTAAATTATTCGAGCAGTTCTTTTAATGGTAATTTGATTGTTAGCACAAGTGCTTTCTTTGCTGTCTTCCGTTAGCACCCCATACATATACTCCTCTGCACTATAGTTTTTCGCCCGTCTGTTTATGTAATATGTCTTTTGTAACTAGCTGCTAAAATACGTTCTCTGCTTTATTCATATTTTTTACCGGCTACGAACATGGTTTTATTTCATATTTCGCGGGCTTTCTCTAAAAGCCCGAAAATATTCATCACGCAGCATGTACGCTGCCAAAAAAAATTGGGTCGGTCGTTTTTAAATTCGCTCTACGATGTGTCGAAGCGCAGTTGGCCCTAAAGTGAATATTAAAAATGTTGCAATGTCGCATAATTGACCTCATTTAATTAACCAGTTAAGCTTAGTACAAAACATACCATAACGAGTGCCACATGACGGCAAACCAAATACCTTTGGTTTCATTCAGCGGCGGTTAACCACTTCTTTTTTGAATATTGGATTCTACTTACGTGAAACACTCTGTATACTTATTCACTGTGATTGCTTAATACGGAACCACCTTGCTATTTGACTTAAATATAATCGTTTTCCTTTTTTTTAGGTCACCTTAAAGTATTGTTATTGTTACAAATCTGTAGGTAAGCAGAGCTAGAAGTGGCAATAATGTGAATAGCAGTGATAACCTGCGGCGCTCTGTGCCGCTAGAATACGTCTGAGACGTTTCCTGGCGGCTCAGGTTCTCTCGGAGAACAAATGGTAAAAGATTGCACGTTAGTGAATATCTTGCTAACGAACGCTTTACGCCAGCAGATAAGTAAAATATGAAAAGTCACTGCAGTTTTATATCCTCAAATAATTGTGAGCGCCGACTATGTAGTTCATCGTCTTTACACGACGCGTCACAAACAATACCGCTACCAACGTTGTTGCTGCTGTACACCTGTCAGTGGATGCAGTATTACGAAAACAATACGCTTGCGGACAAGGTAAGACTGCACAGAGGTATTTGCGCCATCGTGCGGAGGCACTTGCAAGTAGATGGTAACCAGCCAACTGGTCGCCAAGTAGAGCAGCGACACCAATAAACTACAGAAGTGTCAAGCAAGAACAACTAACCGCGCAGCAGTTAAAGTGCTGTCATGTTAAGCAGCCAAACAAATCACAATAAGTCGTTCAGAAATGAAACTAATACGCCTTGAGCAAGACAGTTTGTATCTTGTGATACAAACAGGTATTGTGTTAAAATTAAACAAAGCTGGTCGCAGTTAAGAAATTTTCAAGTAAACAGATTTCTACATAGGCCTCTGCTGCTTCATTATATAGATCTATAACAGCAAATTTGCAAATGTATCGAAGTATCTTAAGATACAATTGGGAAGTATCGTATCGGATACAATTATTCCGCGAGTATCTTGTATCTGTATCTCAAATACTTCTTGCCCGAGTATCTTGTATCGTATCGCGATACAATTTCAAAGTATCTTTGCCCAGCCCTGCTTGTAGGTTAATGACGTTCGAGTGGCGTCGGAAGTATACTTCTTTTAGTACGTCAGCGGCTGCCTTTTGTATATGACAACTGAGACGCCGTAACCATTGGTTTGCATTTACTTAAGCTAAAGCGTTATGTGACTCATGAGTCAATATATCCGACGTGTGACGTCGGTAGTGTGAACGGGAATAGTACGAATGTCGCATGACGTCACGGACACATGAACTGATGTTAAAAGGGAAATACTTGATGCATTAAGTGTGTGCAGAGTCATCAAGAGTGATAAGTACAAAAGGGGAATCATCTGGTAAATAAGGTGAAGTCCAGCGAATAAAATGTGAAATAACGCGAAATAAAGGTGCATCACAAGTGAATTAACGCGTAATAACCGTGAATCATACACCACTCATTTGAAGTGAATGACAGGTGGATGAACCATGAATTAACGTGAATTAACAGGGAATCAAATGGTAAAGTGAATTGAAGTGAAAAGGTCAAATATGAATTAAAATGAATCAAGTGCGCATTAGGCTTTCGCCTGTGCTATCCTCAGCTTTAATTGAAGTAAATATAATTCTTTTTTTTCATTTCAACCGATGAGCATTGTCACATAGTAATTGGCTCCTCAGTTTTATTTCATGTTTAGGTCTTGCTTAAAGCTAAGATACCATTCGTCAGTAAACATATTTCACCATCAAAGTGTCCCACACAGCCGTATACTTTCCTACAAACCAGATTACTTGGAATGCTGTGGCGTGAAACATTTAAAAGCATGACCGCGCGCCTTCGCGCACAGCTGTACGCTAGGTTCACACTTGTACCTTAAGGAATAAAAACGTTGAAAGGAAGGAGGAAACAGAAAGGAAGAAGGCAGGGAGTAAAGCGCTCCAATGAGGTAAAGCCTCTAAGGTAAGCATCATTAATCTTGAGAGCAGCGCCCTACGATTGGCTATGTAAAAGAAATAAATAAAGCAATATACTTCAGCATGATTAAGAAATGATTGCATTCATGGCATTCAGAAATGTTTTCGGCTGTATAAATTGCGCAGTCGATTCTGATAAGCGCATGGTGAAATCTGGAGAGGACTTATCTGGAACTAATTGAATAAAATTGGGAGAGGCTAGTGAACTTTTAAGAGGCCTGTCTTACCCTTCAGAGTTTGCTTTAATTCTTCGTTCAGAACATAGAAATTGTCGTAGGCACCCGAGCTCGGTGGCAACGTATGGTTACTGATCCATCCACCGCAGACATAGGTGTAGAAGTCGTCGCATGGGTCCACGGACGTGTTCAGAGATTCGGTAATCAGTTTGGCTGAAAGCAAGATGTTTTAATTTGAACTGGTTCGCAGTTGAGGAAAGATATGGCATCGTTTTCCTAAATTTACGACACTTTGTATGAACGTTTACTTAAAGCTGGCGTAAGAGTCGACCAGTAGCTTGATCAACAGCGCAATTCACTGACCCCGACACCTCCCTCTTTCTCTTTCTTTCCCCTTTCCCCTTACCCCCGTGAGGAGTAGCAGACTAGAACCCGCTTTCCAGGCCGACCTCTCCTCCTTCTTTTCATTAAAAGCATCTTCTTCTTCTTCTTCTTCACTGACCCCGAGAGCGAGCTGCGTTCACGAGCAATGCGAGGTAGAGACAGACCCACTAGATGTCACTGGAGAGGGTGACCCACTATAGCGTTCGTTCCTCTTCGCTACGCCCTATTTGTGTCATAACTGAGTTCCAGCTCGCTGGAGTAGCAGAGTGCAGCTTTTGTCTGAGTCGGAAGCGTTGTTAGAGTTGCGCTGTGTGGCTGATAATCACATCACGGGGGGTCACCGAGTCCAACTTGCCGCCTTGAGGAAGACAAAGCTGGAGCCTTGTCAAAACGACAAGGCTCCAGCGACAACCCGTGTCCATCTTCCTCCGAACTTCTGCTGCCTTATTTGGATTCATAATGACATCACGAACACAGGTACTTCTCTACGATAAAGGCAGTAACTTCGAAATGTGTCAGGATTATCAAAGATACACCCATACAGGGTCTATCTGGTTAACAATAAAAAAAAATACTGCATACGAATATGGCACCGCCCTACGTTACCAGTCCGCACGCGCAAACTGGATAACTTGTCCTGTTGTAATTCCTTAGCTAATTACACTGAGTAATGATTTAAATGAATTACTGCAACAATACATGCGCTAAGATGTAAAATTTCGCGCCGCACTCGCACACAATTTTTAAACTTTCAGCTGGCGACATTTTTTTTGTCGCCATTATTCCTAATAGTTTCAAAGTTCAGACCTTAGCCCGGTTCTCTAAAACCTGCAGGACCTCTCAGTAAATTTATTCTCATCCATCCATCTGACGCAGAACACGCAAAAAGGAAAAGTTAGGCAGCTACGCATTATTTGTGCAAAGACTTGTGAAAAAGTAAAGCTGGTAACCTTCTCGTCCTCTTTTCCATCCTCCTCACCCCCACATCACTCGCCCTCACCCTCACTTCCTTTTCCTACACCTTGCTATACTATAATATGCGTACCTATGCTGTGCTTTACCTTCCTCCTCCTCCTTTCCCTCCTCCTCACCCGCACATCACTTCTCCTCACCCTCACTTTTCTTTCCCACCTCTTTGGTATACTATACTATGCAAGGCTATGCAAGGCCTATGCGAAATACTGCGTATAGACCTACTCCATGTTTGTAAACAGCGGTAGGCGCCGTCGATATATTTAGCGCCCTTGTAGCGACGTCACGGCGCGTAGGCTACGCCCAACCGGTCCAGCTTGAAGCGCGCTACCGCCCTCTATGATCACGTGACAACTGGCGCAGCAGGTGCAAAAGCTGCCTCCGAGCACCGCGCGTCGGGGCGCCTCCCGCAGCATGCTTACAAGCGGCGGCCGCAACAGAGGAAGTTGCAATGGCTGTAAGAGGGACTCTGAAATGAACATCATGTTGACGTGCTGCTCTTGCTCTGAGAACCTCATAGAAACATGAAGTATCTTGACGGCGGGAATGTGACTCATTTGCGAATGATCATCGCCGTTGCGACAGTCTAGATCACACGTGTGCGTTTTATTTGTTAACTACTGCAACGGCGACCTCGGCGACACTTTCATCCGTGACACGCTTGCGATGATGCTTCAACTACATCATGCGGACAAGGTGGTTACGTACCTGTCAGGTCAGCCAACCGCGGGCCGCGGCTCCGTCCGTACGCTCAAGTCGAGACCGCGCAATGCGTACAGCCCGTAAACAGACTCGGCAAGTTTCCAGAGTGTTGTTTTTCTGTGAATTCTGACAGACATGGACATATCGGGAAGCGCACCGCTGCCAGAACAGGTGTCTCATCGCAGCCGCATAAGATTTGGAAAAGCATAGTCGAAGTCGCGGCTGCGTTAATGAACCGTGACCAAGCAGAGAGAAACATATGCGCCATGACCGAGCCACACTTTGGTTCACGCGAGTACAGCGAAATCCTTTTGGCGCGTTTAAGACATATCAACAATGGAAAAAAGATATCAACAATGGCAACCGTGAAGATTTCTCCGCATATGGCAATGCTATCCACAACGTTAACCTGCTTTGAGGTAAACGTGCTCGCTATGCCTCCACACAAGGCTTATGCCAAGAAATGCGGTGCTGCACATTACAATGACAAACGATTCACTAACCTAATCCTTTCTGCTGGGTAAGCCGCCCGAAAACATAACCGATGAGCCGGCGTCGGAGACAAGTTTTCGCGTTTTACAGCTGCCGCTAATTTCTCGCGACGGTCTTCGTAAACAGCTAATGAAAAAAAAAAAAAAAAGCTTATTCCGTCCTTCTCGTGCCTTCCTGCGCAAATAACTGTGGCACTGCTCGTCGTTACACAGTTTTTTCTTCTTTACACGACGACAAACAGCGCACGCACCAGCGAAAACACAGCAGCAACTGCGGTAGGCACGGCGGCTTTTGCCTACCGCGCGAAACTAAACGCTCGACGACAGCCCCACCGCATTTTCGTGACGTATGTCCGGTGGAATTCGTCTATACTAGGTATACTATACAAGGCTATGCAATACTTTACTCTCTCCCGTCCTTTCCTTCCTCCTCATCCTCACTTTTCTTTCCCACCCCTTGCCATACTACGTTGTACCTGGTTATGCTATGGTTTACTCTCTCAGCTCATCCTTTCCCTCGGCCTCACCCTATCATCAGTCCTCCTCGCCCGCACTTTTCTTTCCCATCCCTTTGCTAAGCTATACTATAGGAGGCTACGCAATGCTTTACCTCCTTCCTTCCTTCCCTTCCCCAACCTTTGCTACACCGTACTATGCATCATTATGCTATGCTATAGGAGCTGCTTGGCACGTACTCGCTTTCTGTGACGCAGACCCGCCCAGTTTTGCGCGGACGATCCTGGAGTTTTGCCGAGCTTAAATAACTCCGCTGTTCAAAAAAAAAAAAGAAATACAATAATCGAAGTGAGTGTCGCGCGCAGGAACGGCACTCTCGAAAGTCGTGAACGCTGAGCGTTGTAAAACATACGGAAGTCTGTCCCGCAGTTCAAACAATCCCCTTGCATACCATAGCTACCATTCAGTGAAA
Organism: Rhipicephalus sanguineus; assembly: GCF_013339695.2. NCBI lineage: Eukaryota > Metazoa > Arthropoda > Arachnida > Ixodida > Ixodidae > Rhipicephalus > Rhipicephalus sanguineus. The sequence continues at coordinate 2,102,597 of NC_051184.2, forward strand.
TTAGCAAAGGGCAGTTCAGCTTCGTTTCGTAAACAAATGTTCCAGATCGATTTAGCCTTTAAAAACATCTCTAAAACGCTGACGAAATCGTTTGGCTAACGGGCCTTCATTCTTTTTTGGCAGTCTTTAGTGGCATTTCATCCCTAGCACGCTTGGCGTCTTTTTCTTTAGCGTGTATTGTCATGCAGATCGCTGGGCTGTGCAGGACGAAAAAATAAATAATTTATAGTATATAAAAAAAAACTGAAAATGACTTACCTCTTAATTTGCATACGTCGGTACTGCACACATTGAAACCTTCAAAGCAAGAAGCAAGATGGGCAGGCGAAATATTGGAGCTATAGTAAGTTCACAGCTATATATATATATATATATATATATATATATATATATATATATATATATATATATATATATATATATATATATAATATGAGCGACAAGGCCGCCTAGCTGTAGGCTCTTCTCAGAACTGTTTTGAATCAAGGTGTCAGAGAAAACGCATGGGGGGAGGAGACAAAACACGAGTTGGGTCTGTAACAATAACGCGGAATCGAGCAGTGACAAATCAACAAATCAAGCTTAGTCAGTGAGACCTGCGAACTATCCTGCATTCTTAAAAATAAAGGGCGTACTTGAGGCGTCTTTCTGCAAATAATAATTGTCGTCTATCTCAAGTGGCTTTCCTTGCGTTATCGCCGCGCGCCCTGTACTTCATGCAGGCGTATACAGCACAACGGAATACGGAATACTATTTCGTATGCCATGTGTCGGCATGCTTCGCGCCACCGGCGCTGCCTATGGTGGGGCTGATGTATTAACTGCGGGGCAGTGTAAGGTACCGTCCTGTTGTCGTCTCGAGTCTCGCGTTGGTGTCACGCAGAGTTGCCCCTTTTGATACAAATAAGCCGAACAGGCTGCATGTTTAGAACGCCAGTAGGCGCATGCCCGTCAACGCCAGCGTCGCCGAAGGGCTAATTCGTCTGTCCGAGCCAGCGAAGCGACAGCGAAACGCCGTCGCCGGGAGTCAGACACACATATCTACGGAAGAGAGAAGCGAAGGCGAAACACCAGCTCCGAGAGTTACGCAGATCTACGGAAGAGGGACGCGGAGGCGAAACGGCAGCGCCGGAAGTTATACACAGATCTACGGAAGAGAGAAGCTGGGTAGATCGTACAGCATTCAATTGGGTTGGAACTGGCTAATATTTTAAATGCGAAGCATTTTTTTTTTTCAATATGGCCAGTCAGGGAGGATCGGCACGGAATAGAATTCCGTATTCCGTGTTTAGGTATAGGCCCCCTTGTCACGAACTGCGCGCTCTGTTAGAGTGACATAGCATTCTTTGGAGAAAAGGGGCGAGCACCGAGTTTCCAAGAAAGGAAACGCAAGCAAGCCTGGTGATGGTGATTGTTGTGGGACAAAAAAAAATCAAGGTTTTAACGCAAGGGCGAAGCAATAAATGCGTTAGCAACAAATTTGAATGTTATACGAAGTAAGGCTAGCAGCTAACCCTTTGGATCCGATTTCGCGTAACTCTACAAAGCGCTGTTGGAAGGGAATACGGCCGCTCCAGGGAGAGAAGCGGTTTTCGTGCAGTCTGTTGTCTCAACGGAAAAACGTGAGAGCACAGCACATAGCAGAGTATACGAGCCGTTTGCTGATGTCTTCCGAGATAGCGTGCGCGCCAGCACTCGCGACCGCGCCCTTATAATCAAATTTCGCAGTTGCTGCTCGAGCCACGTAGTTCCCCCCACCCCCTATCCTGGCGTCCCTTCATGCTCCTACGCCCGACGGATAACGGGTGGGACTTTCCTCTCTGCTTGAGGAGCAATCAACGGCAGGCCTCGCACGCGGAGTGATGTCGCATGCGCCCTCTGTGCGACGGATAAGGCGGGCTCGTTTCATCTCTCTTTCAGCCGCGTTTGCCGCCTCCCCTCATCATCTAAGAGGGGGGGGGGGGGCAAAATCTGCCCCGTACATTGACCCTTCTAGACACCTAAGAGGGGTGGCGACGTGACTTCAGCCGACGTGGCTTCTAAGAAAACGTCTCGTTTTTAAAGACCGCAAGCACCTACAGTCTTTGTTCAGTCGACACCTGGCAAAGTTGTATGAGTCGATGTAATTGCTTGAAATTGTAATTGATAAGTACCCTTTTGTCAGCAGTTTAGAAAAGTGAGATAAGTGTGGTGATCGGGATTAATTATAGTTAGTGAAGGATTCTTTCGATTTTTCACTTGTTGGGCACAGAAGTAGGTCAAGTGAATTCTTAGCTTGATGTAAGATTTTGTTTTCGTTCTGATTTTACGTAGATGGTGGATGTGTTGGCTGTGCAAGAAACCCTACCCGTAGAGGACTGCATTATACTGTGGTCTGTCGTTCGTGAGTGAAATATCTTGCTTAGCCAACACATCAACATCAACATTTCTACACCGTGTGGCAAGATTGCGAAATGTTTTATATAGCGAAGTGTAGATTGTGAAATGTTTTCGGAAATGTATGTATATTCTCCATACATCTGTTGCGTTGTTCGATATGCGCCGAACCAATTTTGTCGGATTTTTTCAGATGCAACCATGGGGTCAAACTAAGAACACTTCTCTCCTTAAACTTGCCTTCGCTGGTGCTCTCTCTGGTTCCTTCGTTGGTGCCTTCGTTCAAGGGCTTCGAAACTGCAACGCATATGTCTGCTAACAAGCTCAGCAGCGTTGCCAGATTCATATCTGGAGTTTTCTTGAGGTTACTATCCCGGTGTACTTTTTCTGAAAGTACGATGGTAAAACAAAGAAACATTCAACATGCCACAATAAGACAGGAAGCATGTGTATGAATAAGCATTCTCAGAGTACAGCTTAGTGCTGAAGTGGCTGAAGTTTAATGCAGCCGCTGAGTAAGTTCGTTTTTTTTTTTGTTTACAATCAACTCTGTATTCCAACCCATTTAACGAAAGACCGCCGTTGTGTTCGTTGTGCCCCAGCTCAATATTTGTTTTAACTGCTTAGGATCTCAGTATCCCGATAAGCTAAACTCCTGCAGTCAATTTCGCGCTCAACTAGGCAGAAATTGCTCTAGTCAGGAGGCTTAGTCCGTATAGCTCATGGTTGCACATTCAAAGAAATAACCTCGCGCGCATGTCGGTTGCACTACACTAACATAACATGCCTCGTATTGTCACATTAACTGTCACTTCAGTTGCCGCATATTGTCGCTAGCACTGACATCTGCCGCGTATTGTCACATGAACGATTATTCCAATTTGGCGAATGCTCCATTATATCGTGCTGGTGAAGTAGAGTAAGAAGTTGGACTTACAGTCCGAGAGACACCTCCTCTATATGGAAGTTATAGAAGGGTATTTCATTGGGGGCTATCTAATCAAGGAGATCCTCTCTTGTTAGTGTCTTCGAAACGACTGCGGCTGCCTGTTGTTCCACCTGGTTTTATCCCAACACGCGTGAAGAACGGTTGACCTTCAAGCTCTGACTTTTCGTTTTGTTGTTGGAGTGTGCGCTGACCATGGCGAAATTTTCCAGCAGTCGGTCACCTAAATTTACTCTTTCCTGCGAAATTGGGGCGACGTAGGGTACTCACGTGCTGTGATATCGAATGACCACTTTGTATGATGTTTACGGAAGATGGATTTGCGAAGAAGGTGCTCTTCTTTTTTCTTTCGGAATTTTGAGGCGACAACAGCTGCGTTGCATTGTTCCCCTCGCTGGCACTTTATTCAGTTTCTGGTTGCGGTGAAAATGTTGTCTTAATCCTAGACTAGGCCTTCGCCCTAAGTTATGTCTTCGTGCTAGACTATGTCTTCGTCAGGGCGAACACAAGGCCTCTTCCGGAAACTTTCTCCAGCGACATTTCCCGTTCGACGACTTCTGATCACTTCAAGGCCCCATCTTCCTCTCAAATTTTTTGTTGCCTAGAAGGGTTTAGAATGGTTGCAATATCGCGAGTGCCACTTCTCGCCTACGATGACGCAACTTCGGTCCTTACGGAAATCCATTTGTAATCCTTTAGGGCTGGGCCTGACGACAAATGAGTCCGCATGTCATGCTCTGGTTCTCAGATACACATATATGGCTTAACTGCCTCGGTCGCGGACGATGATCACAGAAAATCATAAGGAAAATACAAGAGCACCGTAGCTCCGCTGTTTGTTCAGATTTCATACTTCTTGGAACTGGGGTATTTTTTTTTTTCATTTTTCTGTGCTGCCCTCTGCCGTTTCGGTAGAGGGGCGGGGCTTCGGGGGTTGATCCGGGACAATCGGACTCGCCAGAACAAGAGCCTCCGAGATCGAAAGGCGTGCGCGGAGACCCCACCACAGCGCTTCGCGACCTTCCCGCCAGGGGACGGGTGCATGCGCCGTGGCACCGTGAGAAAGGCGGGTTGGGTTGTGGTTGGTGAAACCCACTGCCTCCCCACTTACACAACCAAATAAGGCTTGCGTATGGTCTTGCGCCATTGCAGTTGTGAGCAGGTATTGCAGCCGTCCTGCTTCTACAATTATATCAAGAAGCGTCACGACTCTCTGTTTGTCCGCAGACGAGGGGACCTTCGATGCCAATTAATTTTTGAGCCTTCGGTCATCGGCCTCCCGCCAGCGTCCTTCAGTCCTTTGAGGTAACATATAACTTCCTAAAAAAGAGAGAGAGAGAGGAAAGAATGCCCGCAAGGAACCTTTGTTTTGTTTTTTTTTTTTCATTTGCTTCCTGCAGAACCTTCCAAATGGATTACCCGCCACGGTGGTCTAGTGGTTATGGTGCTCGACTGCTGACCCGAAGGTCGCGGGATCGGATCCCGGCCGCGGCGGCCGCATTTTGGGTGGAGGCGAAAATGCTTGAGGCTCGTGTACTTAGATTTAGATGCAAGTTAAAGAACTCCAGGTAGTCGAAATTTCTGGAGCCCTCCACTAGGCGTCCCTAATAATCAAATCGTGGTTTTGGGGCGTTAAACCCCAAAAATTATCAGTATTATTCCAAGTAGATTTCTGATGTACTGGACCTCCAGGAGTTCTTCTCTTAAAACTTTTTGGTTTGGCGACAAATTGTACGAAATGCCTCGTGTTCAAGGTGCGCGCTAGTGCAGTTGAAGCAATGATGCTTTGACCAAGGGCAAAAGTACGTACGGTAGATTGATCTGGAATACTAAGACTCCATGTTTCCGTTGGTAAGAAGATAGGAGGTGACGAGTTTACTAGTGCGTGGGCTGCCGGATTGGCTCAACGTCTGTTCTGCGCTGAAACGCACGTTTAGCAGCTCTTATAAATGTAACGCGTTTAATTGTGCCGCCGTGGCGGTGAAGTGGTTACGGTGCTCGGTTTCTGACCCGGAAGTGGCGTGTCGATCGAGGTGGTTGCGGTAGCCGCCTGGATAGATACATCGAAACGCTAGAAGCCCGTGTGCTTAAATGAGGTGCACGTTAAGGAAGCCCAGGTGGTCGAAATTACCTGGAGCCGTCCACTACGGCGTGCTTCATAACCATGTCGGGGTTTTTGCAGGTAAAACCCCAGAAGTCATTATTTATTGTGAAGCGGTCAGTCAATTTTGTTCGTCGTTTACGAGCTGAGAAAAATGAGCATTGTTTTATAGATTGGAGATGTACTGTTTCCTTTAACACCATCTGAAAACAATTAATATAAAAATCACACCGCATTTGATATGTTTTTTGGAACACTTAAGAATCCTGGCAGGCCTTTATATACACTGGCGTAAATCATGGAAGGGGTAAAGGGGGCTGGAGAATTTTCAAACATTGTAGTTGAATTTTCCAAACATTGTAGTTGAATTTCTTGACAGTTAAGCCTGGCATATACAATACAATTTTAATGAAGCGATATCGTACCTCCCGAAAGAATCACGACTCTTTTCTTACTGATTTAGCGCGTTTAACGCCATATACCTGCCCCTATAGCACACGAGCCACTGATGACTGGAAAATTCCTTACACACGTACCTACTATGCTCGCCAATTGATGAGCTACTTACTGCCACAAACACTAAACAGTTTCTTTGAATAAATCATTTATACTGTTCCTTTCTTTAAACATTTTTCTACGTGTTTTAAAATGCAAATCGGCATGACCCTGAAGCACATGTTTTTTTATATTGTATAATGAGTGATGATCCCATGCTGCTGTTGCTGTGTTGTCAAATGGTGCGAAAGCCTTCGTCAAGCCTGAATGGCTTTTTGCTTTCGCCCCACAGCATCAATGTTGTGACTTTTGTAATGTCCCCTGTGATGTCGGAATAAACTGAATTGAAATGCAATTGAAATTCAAGCATAATCTCCGTAACACCAACATCGATATCTGAAGCCCTTCCAAAGAGCAGAAGCGACGTACAAAAGTGAAAGCTGTTTTTGGTGTAAGAGGCACTGTAGAGCACTAACTTTCTGAAATGATACGGGTTACTTCTGACGTGCCGCATATGTTTATTATGCTTGGCTTTAAGATGGAAAACGAATGAATCATCCATATCATCTACCTTTATTTGTTTATATTATTGGCTTGGGCGGTTTCGTGGAATCGCCAATGAAACAAGAGTACGAGTGCTCGACTATGATTGTTATTCTAGAAAAATTAAAGCATGGTTCCTGGAACGAGGTGACCTCCCACTTAGGGTAGAAGCGAGGCTAGCGCAGCGATACTGTCTCGCAAAATGAACGTTTGTTCCTCCTCCATGCTCTACAAGAAAGTTTTCATTGGTAAATCGTGGGAGGCTATTTGTGGCAGGTACACACGATGGGCAATGGGGCTGAAAAGAAATGCTGTACCTTCACGCGTTAAAAAGAAGCTAGGGCAGCTTCGCGCTAGCGGTGCCAAGCCTGAAGGAACGGCGGAGATGGACGGCCATCCTTAGAAAATGTAGGAATAAATTGGATTGGCAAGCAAACGCCATCACCCGGCGAACGCAGATTGACTTCTTTCTTTATATTTTTCTTTCTTTCTTTCTTTCTTTCTTTCTTTCTTTCTTTCTTTCTTTCTTTCTTTCTTTCTCGCCTAACCGGTATTGTGGCCCCCTCCTCCTCTATTCCTCCTCACCATTACATCCCTCCTTACATCACTCCGCCTCAGCCTCATTTCCTTTTCCCGTCTCGGACTAGATGACACAAATATAGTTTTTACAGCGAAAGCTGTTATGAGATCATTTCTCCGGCCGTTTTTGGCGCCGTAGTTGTCCGCCGCCGCCGCCGCCGCTGCCGCCGCCGCCGCCGCCGCCGCCGGTGTCCGTAACCAGTATCGCTCGAAATAAGAAAAAAAACTAAATAAGAAAAAAATTCCAGGATGGAACGAGGTTCGAACCTGGGCCCTCTGCGTGGGAGCCCAGTATTCAACCTCTGAGCCATGCCGGTGCTTGAAACTGCTTTGCAAAAAGGTCCTATACAGGCTTCATGTCCGGAAGGAACCACATTAGCATATGCAATATAGCGTGGTAGAAGATTAAAATAAGCACCAAGCGTCGCACAACGCGAATTCTGTAACCAGGCGTCAAAGAATTTCGAATTGCCCAACGAGTAGGTTGTTGAGTGCTTCCAACCCATTGAAAAAGGGCTCTGCCATAATTCTTCATCGTCATCAGGCGCAGAATCAACAAAGTGCGCACAATCTCTTACATGCGTTTAGCAGGTACCACGGCTCTCCGTAGAATGACGAAAAATGGCACAGTGCCTGCTGCCCTACTTCTAAAAAAATTACAGTTATTTATAGCGTAGTGGGTTCCTCGCAAGTGCACTTGCATTGGTTGCCAAGGAAGCCCATAAGCGCATGATCCACTTCCTGGGGGTCTCAGTAAGATTACAATGATTTATAGCGTAGTGGGGTCCTCGCAAGTGCACTTGTATTGGTTGCCAAGGAAGCCCATAAGCGCATGATCCATTACCTCGGGGTCTCAATAAAGTTCTTCGCCCCCCCCCCCCCGTCTCTCTTCCACGTCAACGTATACAGCATGACGGGAGAGGGAAATAGTGACCGGGCGTCACCCAATGCAAATTACATAACTGGTGGGCCGTTTAAAGATTCCAACCCATTACAAAGGGCTGAGCCATAATTCTTCATCGTCATCAGTCGTCACGTCAACAAAGTGCACATAATGCCTTACAGACGTGTAGCTGGTGCCTCGCTTCTCCATAGAATGACGAATAATGGCTTAGTGGGTGCTTCCCAACTTCACAAAAAGTTTGATTTGTGGCGTAGTGGGTACCTTTCTAGTGTACTTGTATTGTAGCCCCAAGAGAGCTTAACGGGCTCTAGAAACGCCGCTCTTCCAGCTTTCGCTGTGACTGTGCTGCGGTTTCAGCGCAGGCCTGGCGTTTTTTTTTTTTTCGAAGCAGTGCTGAGCAATGGCATAGCTCTGCATAATGAAGAAAAAGGGGGCATGGCTCTGTGGTAGAACACCTGGCTGCCGCGCAGATGGCATGGGTTCGATTCCCGCTCCAAAATAAGATGTTTTTATGCTATCCTAGGACCTACATGTGTTTTCTGGTGACGCGAACCGGCCTAACGAAAAGCTTAACAGCTCCGATGGGAAAAGTGCAAACATTTTCTTAATGTGTACTGATGCGCTAATTGGTGACCAATGTTATTTGATCAAGCAGCGCTCAAAGGACGCAATCACGCACACATAAAAGCGACGCAAACACAAGCGCTTGTGTTTGCGTCATTTTTATGTGTGCGTGATTGTGTCCTTCGAGCGCTGCTTCATCACATATCAAGCGTTTTCGTTTGATGCTTTAACGCAAATTTTATATTATCAATAGGAACGTGACAGAACCAACCTTCGAGTTATACTTAGAAACTAACTTCATCTCCAATCTGAGGAGATGTTCAACGAGCTGTTCTAAGAGACTGCCAGAGCTGCCGAAGATGGAAAAGTTCATCCTGTGGAACCACCGAGATGCCGATTGTGGCCACCGAAGTACGAAGACGAAAGCGCCAGCCGCGTTCCGCTTGAAGCGAGGTCCTACATTCGGCGTATAATTTTTTTTGAGTAATTGATACAGCTCTAGCGGGCTTTGAGACGCTGCTTAATCCAGACTTCGAGGAAATGGTGACGTCAGAGCGCTGGAATTTATCCTTGTGGACAGGTCATCAGAAGCAGATGTGTACGTGATCCCACAATACAAGAGCATCAATTGCGTGCCCATATTACACGAACACTGCAACTTCAAGTAAGTCGGCAAGGTGGCAGTGGTATTCTGGAACATGCACAAGTCCACCTCTAGTATTTCAATTAAGTAGAGATTGTCACAGACGTGCGAAAAAAAAAGGGGGGGGCCTAATTATCTTAGAGGTGCCAATTAATCCGCATATCTACATTTAGTCGGACCTGTCCCGCCATTCTTTAATGTGCAGAGCTTTGGCCACATGATTTTGAGGGTAATGGTGGCCCGCGACCCCTGATGTTGCATTTCTAGAACTGCCTGCTTCCAATTATTACCCCAGGAAAGCCAGGGACCAAACGCACTCAGTTGCGAGTAGCAAATTATCGCTTTCGCTTTCATTATTAGGCGCAAGCCTTTAATATCGTATAGTCGCGGCGTCCGTCCATCCGTCCGTTCATGCACTGGCACTGTGCCAGCTGTGGCCTTTCTCCCTCACATTCCCTCAGCAATCACGTGATGGAACAGCGGCGCATAGCAACAGTTGCGCGTTGCTCCTTCCAACGCGCGTTGCGCAGCTGTTGCGCAACGCAGCGGTGGCGTCCAGCGGCGGCGTCCGTCCGTGAACGCGCAACAGTCAAGAATGTGGATTTTCCCGATACCATGGCACAGTCAGCAGAACGGCCACGGGCTTTCGCCGAACACACTTCGGAATTTAGAAAGGGGCCTTCAATTTTTAAGGCGGAAGCCATTAATGTCTCACACTCGCGGTGTCCGACCATGTGCATCAGTGTCCTGGCAAGGTGCCAGCTGTGGCCTCTCCCCTTCACACTCTCTCAGCAATCACGTGATGGCATAGCGGCGCATAGCAACAGTTGCGCGTTGCTCCTTCCAACGCGCGTTGCACAACTGTTGTGCAACGCGGTGATGGCGTCTGTCCCCGGAGTCGAATGGCCACGGGCTTTTGCCGAGCACACTTTGTAATGTACAAAGTGTCGTTCAATTCTTTTGCGTCCATTACCAAGCTTGTTGTCTATCAGACTCATCCAACAGAGGTGGGGGGGGGGGGCTTCCATGAAACTTCGCGGTCCCTAATGTAGAACCCTGCGTACGTCTATGGAAAGCGTTATCCGAATCATTTCGATGATGCCGGTTTCTTCCTGTGAAGCGGAGCGATCGTTCAGTGCCCTGAGAAAACCGAAAACATGGCTGCGTAGTACGACTGGGGAGGAACGCCTGAACTGCGTGGCTCTGGCACAGGTTCGCGAAGACATTGCAAACCTCATAAAGTTACCAGAGTAGATGAAAAGCTTTGTCAGCGCATACAAAAACCGCGCTCTCGTTTTTGAACCATCTGAAAATGTCAAAAGCTGGGGAACCCAAGGATTGTGCTAGTTGATTGAATACATTGATCTCCCAGGTGGTCATTACTCATACTGTGCAGAGTATTTCTTGTTCAACTTTTTTTGACTCATGTATATTTTGTAGTGCGTACTTGCGCTCAATACCCAATTGTGTAGGAGTGTATTGAAATTACTACTCCCGCTTAACCGGCTTCCGAGAAAAAGACTTAGTAGCACAATGCAACTACGTGAGGTGTGAACACATGCTCGTTTTTTAGCGTTTTATTTCTTTCAAAGCATGATTTTAATTTTGTATATTTAAAAACAAAATCTATATTTATAAAAACAAAATGGTCGCCAAGGGCAAGATGCGAGGCGCCCTTGTGATTTTTTTCTACTTACGCCGCTGTTTGCATGGCATGTTCCCCTTGCATTTACGTAATTTCGAACAAAGCTGGATGTCGAACCGACATAATGGAGAGATAATAATAATAATATCTGGGGTTTAACGTCCCAAAACCAAGATATGATTATGAGAGACGCCGTAGTGGAGGGCTCCGGAAATTTCGACCACCTGGGGTTCTTTAACGTGCACCTAAATCTAAGTACACGGGCCTCAAACATTTTCGCCTCCATCGAAAATGCAGCCGCCGCGGCCGGGATTCGATCCCGCGACCTTCGGGTCAGCAGTCGAGCGCCATAACCACTAGACCACCGTGGCGGGGCGACATAATGGAGAGAGTCCAAGAGTGTTTTTTCTCGACGCAGTATTTTATGTGCCCAATATGTATCGAACAGCCAATGAGCTGCCAGAGTGGATGTTTTTGCAGGGTGGACACATTCGTCGGGTTGATTTTCTTCACCAAAGCCATATCGAGAAATCTCTTATGAAATATATGTCACATGCCCAATAGCCTCGTATTATCATTGGAGGATATTGGATATGTGACGTTTGTTTCATACGCGACTTTCGATAGAAGTGCTTACATTACACGTTTGTGTGCCCTCCGTACGAGTCTAAAGAATAAAATCCAGGAGCGCTATAGTGCTACCGGGAAAATGGGCCCAAGCGAAGCTTGGCGTGTGCGTGCCCGACCTTCTCCTTTTCTTTCTTTCTCTCTTTCTTGCTTTCTCTGTTTCTTTCTCTCTTTCTTTCTTTCTTTTTCTCTCTCTTTCTTTCTTACTCTTTCTTTCTTTCTCTCTTTCTTGCTTTCTCTGTTTCTTTCTCTCTTTCTTTCTTTCTTTCTTCTCTCTTTCTTTCTTTCTTTTTCTCTCTCTCTTTCTTTCTTACTCTTTCTTTCTTTCTCTCTTTCTTGCTTTCTCTGTTTCTTTCTCTCTTTCTTTCTTTCTTTTTTTCTTTCTCTCTTTCTTTCTTTCTTTTTCTCTCTCTTTCTTTCTTACTCTTTCTTTCTTTCTCTCTTTCTTGCTTTCTCTGTTTCTTTCTCTCTTTCTTTCTTTCTTTTTTTCTTTTCTCTCTTTCTTTCTTCTTTTTCTCTCTCTCTTTCTTTCTTACTTTCTTTCTTTCTCTCTCTTTCTCTGTTTCTTTCTCTCTTTCTTTCTTTCTTTTTTCTTTTCTCTTTCTTTCTTTCTTTCTTTTTCTCTCTCTTTCTTTCTTACTCTTTCTTTCTTTCTCTCTTTCTTGCTTTCTCTGTTTTCTCTCTTCTTTCTTTCTTTTTTTTCTCTCTTTTTCTTTCTTTCTTTCTCTCTCTCTTTCTTTCTTAATCTTTCTTTCTCTATCTTTCTTGCTTCTCTGTTTCTTTCTCTCTTTCTTTTTCTTTTTTCTTTCTCTCTTTCTTTCTTTCTTCTTTTTCTCTCTCTCTTTCTTTCTTACTCTTTCTTTCTTTCTCTCTTTCTTTCTGTTCTTTCTATCTTTCTTTCTTTCTTTCTTTTCTTTCTCTCTTTCTTTCTTTCTTTTTTTTTTCTCTTCTTCTCTTTTCTTTCTTCTCTCTTGCTTTCTTTCTGTCTTTCTTTCTTTTCTTTTCTCTTTTCTTTCTTTCTTTTTTCTTCTCTCTTTTTTTCTCTTTCTCTTCTTTCTCTTTCTTTCTTCTTTCTTTCTTTCCTTCTTTCTTTCTTTTCTCTCTCTCTTTCTTTCTTACTCTTTCTTTCTTTCTCTCTTTCTTGCTTTCTCTGTTTCTTTCTCTCTTTTTCTTTCTTTTTTTCTTTCTCTCTTTCTTCTTTCTTTCTTTTCTCTCTCTCTTTCTTTCTTCTTTCTTTCTTTCTCTTTCTTGCTTTCTCTCTTGCTTCTCTTTCTCTCTTTCTTTTCTTTATCTCTTTCTTCTTTCTTTCTTTCTCTCTCTTCTTTCTTCTGTCTTTTCTTTCTTTCTGTTCTCTCTCTCTTTTTTCTTTTTTTTCTCTCTTTCTTTCTTTCTTTTTTTCTCTCTCTCTTTCTTTCTTACTCTTTCTTTCTTTCTCTTTCTTTCTTTCTTCTCTCTCTTTCTTCTTTCTTTTTTTCTTTCTCTCTTCTTTCTTTCTTCTTTCTCTCTTTCTTCTCTTTACTTTCTTTCTTTCTCTTTCTTGCTTTCTCTGTTCTTTATCTCTTTCTTTCTTTCTTTTTTTCTTCTCTCTTTCTTTCTTTCTTTTTCTCTCTCTCTTTCTTTCTTACTCTTCTTCTTTCTCTCTTTCTTGCTTTCTCTGTTTCTCTCTCTTTCTTTCTTTCTTTTTTCTTTCTCTTTCTTTCTTTCTTTCTTTTTCTCTCTCTCTTTCTTTCTTACTCTTTCTTTCTCTCTTTCTTGCTTTCTCTGTTTCTTTCTCTCTTTCTTTCTTTCTTTTTTTCTTTCTCTCTTTCTTTCTTTCTTTCTTTTCTCTCTCTCTTCTTCTTTCTTACTCTTCTTTCTTTCTCTTTCTTCTTTCTCTGTCCTTTCTCTCTTTTCTCTGTTTCTTTCTCTCTTTCTTTCTTTCTTTTTTCTTTCTCTCTTTCTTCTTTCTTCTTTTTCTCTCTCTCTTCTTTCTTACTCTTTCTTTCTCTCTTTCTTGCTTCTCTGTTCCTTTCTCTCTTTCTTTCTTTCTTTTTTTCTTTCTCTCTTTCTTTCTTTCTTTCTTTTTCTCTCTCTCTTTCTTTCTTACTCTTTCTTTCTTTCTCTCTTTCTTGCTTTCTCTGTTTCTTTCTCTCTTTCTTTCTTTCTTTTTTCTTTCTCTCTTTCTTTCTTTCTTTCTTTTTCTCTCTCTCTTTCTTTCTACTCTTTCTTTCTCTCTTTCTTGCTTTCTCTGTTTCTTTCTCTCTTTCTTTCTTTCTTTTTTTCTTTCTCTCTTTCTTTCTTTCTTTCTTTTTCTCTCTCTCTTTCTTTCTTACTCTTTCTTTCTTTCTCTCTTTCTTGCTTTCTCTGTTCCTTTCTCTCTTTCTTTCTTTCTTTTTTTCTTTCTCTCTTTCTTTCTTTCTTTCTTTTTCTCTCTCTCTTTCTTTCTTACTCTTTCTTTCTCTTTCTTGCTTTCTCTGTTTCTTTCTCTCTTTCTTTCTTTCTTTTTTTCTTTCTCTCTTTCTTTCTTTCTTTTTCTTTTTCTCTCTCTCTTTCTTTCTTACTCTTTCTTCTTTCTCTCTTTCTTGCTTTCTCTGTTTCTTTCTCTCTTTCTTTCTTTCTTTTTCTTTCTCTCTTTCTTTCTTTCTTTCTTTTCTCTCTCTCTTTCTTTCTTACTCTTTCTTTCTTTCTCTCTTTCTTGCTTTCTCTGTTTCTTTCTCTCTTTCTTTCTTTCTTTTTTTCTTTCTCTCTTTCTTTCTTTCTTTCTTTTTCTCTCTCTCTTTCTTTCTTACTCTTTCTTTCTTTCTCTCTTTCTTGCTTTCTCTGTTTCTTTCTCTCTTTCTTTCTTTTTTTCTTTCTCTCTTTCTTTCTTCCTTTTTTTCTTTCTCTCTTTCTTTCTTTCCTTCTTTCTTTCTTTCTTTCCTACTTTCTTTCTTTCTTTTCTCTCTTTCTTTCCTACTCTCTTTCTTCTCTCTTTCTTTCTTTCTTTCTCTCTTTCTTGCTTTCTCTCTTCCTTTCTTTCTTTCCTTTTTTCTTTCTCTCTCTCTTTCTTTCTTTCTTTCTTTATGCCGCAATGCCCCCTCCTAACTTATTCCTTTCTCCATGCCATGAATCGGACCTTCATCCACGTGCTTAGCAGCGCAATACTTAAGGGGCCATGACACGGTCGCCCAAAGATTTGTGGTTTTCAGCGAAAACCAGAAGTAGAGGGTCTATTATGGCTATACAGATTTCAAAAGTGGGCCGTAAACGAATATTTCAGTGCAAAACAAGCCCTACAAGTCGCCGGCTGTAAACCCCGCCCACCGCTGCCGACCACCATTTCGCAATGGAGCGTGTGACGTCATGTGCAGCACAGAACGGAGCCGTCGTCTTCTACCAAAGTTTCAGCCGCTGCAAATCGTTCAATTTCAGTGCCAAGCTAAAGAAAGCTAAAATATCTCGATATCACGTGCAGCTGACAACGGAGCAATATCGTTCGCCGCAATGCAGACGCAATTGCACAGCTAGCTGCTTGTTACGTCACGGCTCGCGAGTGCACCATTGTTGCCGACTCTCGGGCCGCTCGCGTGTTTATAAAAATATTCGGTTATAAATTAAGTGCTCGGCCAAATGCGCTAAAATTTCGCCAGCTTATTTGGGAATGCACAAGGGTCAATCCAGATAACACAGATTATGATCGAAAATTGGGTGTCATTGCCCCTTTAAGTTGCTACAGGCAACAACGACGATCATGCGCTGATATCCAGGCGACAATGAAAAGTGTCAACGTGAAATGACAAGTGACCTCGACAAATGATCAGATTTCCGTATGAGTCATGGCTGATCGCCGACAAGCCCAACGTCGAGAGAGCGCCACTTATTGGAAAACGGCGCATACCAATGCGCATGTGACGGGCGCACTTTCCAGGCCAGACAGCCATTCGGGCTAGTTGGCAACGATTCATCTTCAATGCAAAAAGGGGCGCAGTACCAAACAGGGACATTAAGAAGAGAACGACGACACAGGCGCACACTCGCAACTGGAAGTTTATTTGGCCTTCGGTCCTCCCTTTGCCTAATAAAAGGATCTATCATCATCATTGAAGAGGCAACAAATATGTATATACCTTACACATTAAGCGCGTGGTACGGTTTCTTTCGCCTTGAAAAAAAACCAAAAAACAATGACTTTGCACATCTGATTTCTGAGGGCGCATGCGTCACAACGATGAAAGGGGGATAAATAAAAGAAACAGGGGAGGGGGTGCCCCGGTGTCGTTGTTCTCTTCGTTATTTTTGTACTGCGGCCCCTGTTTTGCATTTAAGATGCACCTTCGAGGGCCGCATTTCTCTACTCTCGCCCATAGGCGTGCTCACAAGGGAGGGAGGGGGGGGCAAGGAGGAGGGGGCGCCCTCCCCCTCTCCTCCCTAATCGTCTGTAGGGGGCGCCAAGTCCGACCAATACGTTTACTCCGACGGACCTGTCCTTCCGTTGTTTCAAGTGCAAGGGTATGGTCATGCAGGTTTTTCACGATAATGCTGGGCGAGAACCACCGATGTCGCATTCCAAGAGCTGTTTACCTCCAACTTTTGCCCCCGGAAAGCCGTGGACCTAAAACAGGACCGTTGTGGGATACATTTCATAGCTTCATTTGCATTTTTGCATCCACTGCGAAGCTTCGAAGTCGACCAACGAGGTGGGGGGCACTGGTAAAACATCGCCCCCCCCCCCCGCCCAAATGGGGAGCCCTGTGCACGCCTGTGATCTCGCCGGCGCCGGGTCTTTCGCCTACGACACTGCCACCGAAATGTGTGTCATAACAAGCTTCGCTGAAAAAAAAAAAGGCTGTGCGAAAGAGCAATTAGTAAGCAATATTTGCCACTCTATATGGTCGTAGGAGGATGAGTTCGAATGCCGGCTATGCTGATGAGTCAATGTTTTCTTTTTGCTCGACCTATGGTGACGCTGAAGCTGATGACGAAGACGTGGCGTGACGACAATGACTGAGTGACGGAAACACCCGCTGAAAATGATGACGTCGGCCACAGCCCTGGCGCCGTGTAACTGAGAAGTAGATATATTTAAAACAATTTCTTTGAACTGTTTACTGATCCCGCAGTAAAGGTTGGCTCATGTTGCAATCTAGAGAAATGGGAGTTCTATGAATAAACATCATCGTTTCAGTGACGGTGCAGAAACCATTCTTCAAGGTAAATATACGTCAACATCACATATACGTTTCTCGATTTGGTGGCGTGCGACATCTATTATGCGGGTATGCGAGCACGTCAGAAGAGGTTTGGCGACGTCAATTCATGTTTTGATTCCGCTAATACTATTGCTACATATATTCCACCATCAAAGGGCAGTGTAGGTAATTAAAGAAGCAGCCTCTAGGCTCTATAAGGAAAGAAAAAAAAGTATGTGCTACTGTTTTTTGTGAGTCCTGACTTGCCACGTATATGACTCTTCTTTAAGAGGCACTTTTACTCTCTTTTGACTCCCACTACTCTCTAAAGAGAGTATAATGATCTCCAAAGACAGTCCACGTGTCTCTTTAAAGAGAGTCTTATACGTGACAAGTCAGGACTCACAAAAAGGAGTGAAATGACTCTTTTTATTTCCGTTAGAGTGTATGGTGCTACTAAGCGTACGCAAATTCAAGTGGCCAATATAACTGCTGTAGAAACGGCTTGACAATAAGCCACTTCATTTGGGTAATTCGCGTGCTTCATACAACACTTCGAAACTGTGATGCCGTGGATACTTAGGGCCTGTCAATTGGAATCGTCGTTTGGATCTTGTCCTAACACTAATTCTGAAACTATACACTTCTGTTAGCTCACTTAGCATCATTTTGCACACGTAAAGGATGGAACCACGAGCGCATGTCCTTATTCATCACCATTATCAGCCTATCTTATGCAGTGCTTATGCCACTCCCAACGATATCCACTTCAACTTATTTTGGGCGACTTGATTCCAAGTTATCGCTGCGAACTTATCAGTCGTTCATCGCGTCGCGATGACCTTGAGCCGCCGGTGTGCTATAGTGTGGCAGGCGTGACGTCATGTCAAGTGATCGGAGGGGAGTCGCCGCTGCGGTACCACGTGACCAGGCGAAGTTTCGACGGTTGCTTCGCCGGCTCGTGTTCGGTCGGCCTCACCACGGACAGCGCGCCGGCTTCGCCGTCTGTGCATGCGCTTCAGCGCAAGCGACCGGCTGAATATCCACTCATCCAGTAGATATAACTAGACGGCAGGCTGTGAAATCTGAAGAAAAGGAGAAATTGCCTGCTGAAACACCGGAGCAAACGGAGAACAGATTAGCATGTTATATAGAAGTTTCTGGCCACCGCTTCCCGAATGAAGGTGTTGTTAATAATAGGTGATTAAAATTCTGGCCTGCTATCACTTCTACTTAGTTGCGCGTCTTGCGTTGTCATCTAGAGGAGTGTTCATTTTTGTTGCCGGTGTCAGTGCCTGTACATGACCGTCCAAGATTAGCTAGAGGCCAGAGGGAGTGTCTTTAAGTGTACTCTATTCCTTGTAGCAAAGCGCCAGTTTTAAATAGGTTAAAATTACTTTACCGGGGGCCTGGTAGGTGCATGTATGACATAACTTAAGGGGACCCTAGGTGAAAAAGTAAATTAGTTTAGACTGATAAATTATACCCTACAAATTCTAAGTGTTGTTCATTTCACCACCGAACGCTTATTAATAGATGAGAAAGTTGTCAAAAGTTTCACTTTCAAATTTCTCGCCAATAACTCCGGTGGTGATGTCACTGATTTCGAAGTGTTTTTTTTTTTTCGTATTTGAGCCATATTGACTCAATCAACCTTCCTGAATCTTGGTATGTTCAGTCTCTGGCTCCCTCAGAAGTCACTGCATTTCATTTTTTGCCGATTAGGAACTACTTAGGCCTTAGTAGACGACATCAAATTCTATGACGTCACGACAACTGGTGCGAAAACCAATGTGGCGTCGCCTCCCGCATTTCCTTTTCGCTCGTCTTCTCGCTTACCAAGCGTCTTCTCGCAGCAAGCGTGGTGTTTTTGGTATCGTTAAAGACTACTTTATAATACGAGAAAAATCGTTCTTTCCCTTTAGTGTCCCTTTAAGAGCGCAAAGAACGAGACACGGCAAGAAACGTAGAGGGCACACACGGGACAAATAAGTTCGTCTTTACGCCGTTTCTTTTGTTTCTTGTCTTACTTCTTTCTTTGAAGCATTAAATCATGGCCAATGAATAAGAACGCTTTTATACGGACGTGTAGTGTCATGCGCACTTAAGCAACGTACTCATACATATAAGCACGTACTGAGCAGCATAAACCTTCATAAAGTACGTCGTTGACATTTCATTACTGAATGCGCTCTACAAAAATAGAGTTGAACGTAAGGAATAATTATTTCACTCTTGCATACGGGCAGCATAAACAGGCTCGTTTCTTTTTTTGCCCCAACCACCGTATGTAAAGCATGGCCGCGCTGGAACGTTCCAGCGCGCACATGTCCATGTACAACCTTTGCATTTATAATGTAGTCAACCTGACGTGCGTCAGCCTCAGCGAAAGCTGTATGTGGCTAGGCGAAACGAAAAACCGTTCGCCACATGTTTAAATAACGGTCTCCATTGGCTGCGCCGTCAGTGACGTCATCTCTCCGTCGGACCCATGCATGCGCGCCATGGCGGGCGGATGCTTGGCGGAGACGGCGAGGAAGCGGCAGTGCCGGCAGAATAGCGTCAACATGCCAATGGCGCAACGCGTTCGCCGGGGCCAAGGCCCACTTTCGGCGGGAGTTTCTCGGGCGTTACTTCGGCTGCTGCTGCGACGTCTGCGACCGCGTGTGGTTCGACAACAAGCTGACTACGATCGACGGAATCTGGTCTCGACAACAACGGAACAATTTCATGGAGGTACTGACGCGGTGGTTCCCCAGCTGCTCCCGACGTCGGTCAGTTTTGGAACATGCATGGAATAGCTAATCGAAGGCAGTATGCCAAATTTAAGCCCCGTTAATGGCTACGTTTACCCACCGATGCCTTCACACATTTGCTCAAGCTCAACGTCATCGAGGAACGACTAGTGGGCCCCGCGTCTGCCCAAACACGGACCATTGCTGGCAGGAACGCAAGAAGGAGGTGTTCGCGATGACAACGCAACTCGACAAGTCAACGGCATTTCTAACTTTGCCTGCCCCCGAAGTTCATTGGGAGCGCCTAATTGAGCTGCTCGAACGCATCAGGGTACACGGCGACGACACGCAACGCTGGTTAGTGCAGGAGATGGCGTTCTTCGAACGCGTCGAACTTTGAAACAATGATCCTGAGGCGTGCGCGATGTACGTCAACAAGCTCTTCGCCGTCAACCTCAACATTTTCAAAGACAGGCGGATTTCGCCATTCGAACCTTACCATTAAATGAGAAAGGCTTCAATACAACGTCGGGATTAACCCAATGCTTAACACCGGGACCGCGCGCGCTTCAGCTTCGCTGGTTAACCATATGTACGGAGTGTTTGGGCGGTGTTTTTTTTTATCGTTGCTATGTTGCTGCATATTTAGTGCACAGCGTAAACACTATGCGTGCGATTGCGGACGCGGAAGCGAAGAGGCAAGCGACGGAGGTCGCCGTCGCGCCACTCGTTGCTTCGAAATCGAACCTCATGCGAGGGACGGCTTGAGCGACGGCTCTTCGGTGTTGGTCGTATTCAGCGCAGCTAGTGTACACCGAAACAGTCTTGATGCACGCGGCAGTTGAGGAGTCATTCAGTCAAAGAACATTATTGAAAGTTCCTGCGAGTTAGTGGGAAGGCAAAATCTCCCGCCTATAGCTTACGCCCAGTTCTTGAGTCCTGGCGGCTTCCTCGCCCCTCTGGACAGCCCATGATTGATCTTCAAGAGCAGAGGCATAGGTCAGCAAACTCACTCATGAGCCGACTCACTCAGACTCACGCAGACTCAGATCGAGCCGTGAGTATGAGTCTGAGTGAGTGCCGGGTGAGCAATATTTTGGTGAGTTTGAATTCGAATGAGTCAGGTTGAGCAAACTTTTAGTAAGTCTTAGTCTATTTGAGGAAAGTTTTCGTGAGTCTGAGTACGAGTGAGTCCTCAGATCAAAATATTTTTCTTAGTGAGCCTGAGTGAGCTCCAATTTTTTTTGCCGACCGATGGGTACAGGTGTGCAACGTAGTCTTCCAGCAAGCGCGGCGGCGATCGCTAGAGGCTCCATCATAAGTATTGTTTATCATCACTCGACATTCCCATAATATGTGTTCCAGAGTGGCTCTAGAAGCACTTATGTCTCGCATATGTCTGGGTAAAACATGTTATATCACCGGGTTCGGATAAATTCAGGTCTGCAACCGCCGCCTATCGACAGATCGTTTTATTGCGATAGCAATTATATGGACACTCTCGGCTGGTTTTTGCCGTCGCCGTCTGTCGACGCCGTCATGTCCTGGATATGTGTATGTATGTATATATAAATAAAAGCCACAAAGAAAATTTCCGAAGCGCACCACCGGGATTCGAACCTTCGACCCCTCGCTCCGCAGCGCGCTGCCTTAAACAACTCGGCCACGGGCCTCCGTCTGTTTAGCATAACAACAGCGAGCTATTTATATGCACCATTTAGCGCTAACGACACGCAGAGCTCGGAAGTGCTTCAGTATGTGTAGTATCACCCGCGAGATTGCCTGAAGGGCGCGCTTAAAGGGCCCTTCAGCAGGTGACATACCGAAGTTTAGTTAGTCATTGGAAGTTGTTGCGAGCCCAATAAAGGGCACTATGTCACAAGAATTTTTCTAATCGGTCCGTTAGAAGCTGAGAAAAACAATAATTTGTAGCGACGCGAAACCATGATGCGAGGAGGCGAGCTGGAAACCCTTGCCGCTCGCCCCGTGTAGCCTTCGCAAGCCAAATTCCTTCCCTGCCCTCTTCGGCACGCGAGCAGGAGGATCACATATGAACACGACATGCGCACACAATGTCACGAGCGCATGACGTGCCCGAACCAGCCCGAGCCCCCGAGACGCGAGCGGTGTTGTGGCGACGTTCCTTGCGCTTCATCTCTGCAAGTTATGCCGAATGCGCCCTCGCCGATCACTTGGCTTTCAACCTATTACTGAGCACGAAAGCGGCTACGTTTGTACGGACGCGAGACTAGCGGTGTGCCGCATGAACATCTAGTTAGACGCGGGAGGATAAATGAGCCTAATGAGCACTGGAACGCGGTAGAAAATTAGTTTCGTTGTAAATGGTAGCGTTTGCACGATGCGCAAAGCGCGACAACACGAACGCGCGCGAAACGGAGGTAGATAAGTCTCGAATCTCGCTGCGATTCGCAGTAAAAATTAAAAAAAAGGAAACGCACACATTCCGTTTGTGTTTTATTATTGCTCTCAAGTTTTGTTCATCCGTTCAAGCAACAAAATTACACAAACTACACGTCGTGTCAAATATTTATCGCAGTGTCACGTGCTACTGTTGGCGACGTCAGAGCAAGTCGTCTACGTAGAGGAGCGACGTCGTAGCACTACCATCTACCTTGGGCTATCCCGCCATGTACGTGATCCCCTCATTCTCTAGGCGTGCGGCCGCGAGAAGAAGGGCAAGCAGCGTTCAGCTTGAAATTTGACGCATTTACGCGGCGCGTAGCGCTGCAAACTTTCAAAGACGTAATCGTGAACGCCCAGTGCATGGATTGCGCTCGTCAGTTCGGAATTGTCAAACCTGGTGAGGGGCCCTTTAAAGCAATGCTCCTACATTTTTCTTCAGACGCGCACTAAAAAGTGGCCCCTTTCTGTAGCCACTGACGATGTGGAACGCCGAGTAAACGATGCGTCTAACGCCACCGCGCGGCAGGAGACGCGGAGCGGTCACTCCACGCGCCGCAGTTTTAAAGAAAAAGAAGTCTAAGAGCGTCGGGTTGTAGCGCGCTGCTCAAACGCGAAGAAGTAACAACCGCAACAGTTAGTTCGCGCTCGTTCTGTGTCTGCCTGTGCGTTCTTTTCGAGTGTCCTTCTTTGTGTCTCAGCAGTGCGCTGCAAGTGTCGAGCTGTGACCGTTGTTAGTTCGCGGTCGTCCTGTGTGTGTTCTTTTCGCCAGTCCTTTGCGCTCGAGCGGTGCGTTGAAAGTACTGAGCTGCTTGCCATTCTTAGTGTGAAATTCTAATTTGTTTCTATCGCATTCATTGCTTCGCCGTTGCGGCGAAGCTTCCAGAAAAATTGCGCCGATTTGTCCGGCGTGGGATGCAATAACTCTGATGTGCGAGAGAACGAGTACAGAGAGCGAGAGAGATATAGAAAGAAACGCATAGAAAGATAGAAAAAGAGTGAAATTCTTGGCGGAAAAAGAAATCTTGGCGAGGTGAGATTCGAACCCGCGTACCCATGGTCCGAAGGCGGGCATCCTAACCACTCGGCTATCCAGTCTTTTTTTTTTAAATTATTTCCGGTTGTACAGTCACGCTAGCAGAGTGTAGCATAGCCTTGTATACTCTCATTGGTCCCGCCATAGGCGCAGCTGCGCTCTCTGGTGATTTCAAGAATGCTCACTAGATGGCGCGCCGCCTTGAGTGGCGGCGCGCCATCCAGTGAGCATTCTTGAAATCACCAGAGAGCGCAGCGGGACCAATGAGAAGTAGTGTACACGCCTTCGACGGACAAGGCGCGAGCATAAGAAGCTTGGCGAGCAGGCTCCTAAAAGAGAGCAAGCCATGTATAGAATAGTACAGCAAGTGGTGGGAAAGAGAGAGGTGAGAGGGTAAAGGCGTAGCCATGCCAGGACCGACTGGGTGCCCACGAGCCCTTCTGCGACCAAGTCTTGCGCGATTTAGTGCAAGCTGCGCTATCTTTTCTGTGCTCTTTTTTTGAGGTAGCAAAGTGATGGAAGCTGCTGGCGACAGCGCGTTTTCAAAGACCTTTAGAGGCTCACATTTGGGTTCGGTTGCAAAACTGGAAATGGGGCTGGCTTCCTCATGCTGCGCTCACTTGACGACGCCGTAGCCAAGGCGGCGTTCCCTATTGTCCTTACTCAGGCACAAACCTTCTGCGCACACACACTGACCTTCTTGATGAGCAGCTGCGTGCGTACCGCACCATGGCGTCAACATCGGTTCAACAGCGAACGGGCAGTGAACGTCCAACTAAATTTATGTTATCGTTTCTGTAGCCATGGGATGTCGCCAGTGGTGTTCCTTCCGTCCCGCCTCGTTTACGAGCATGTTCATCGGAACGGTAAAGGGGCCCTGCAACACCTTTCTAGCTAATCTTCGAATGACTTTAATGGAGCTTATTTCCTCACGAATCGTCTGTTGCAAAAATTTTTGGAATCCGTCAAGTGCGAACGGAGTTACAAGGATTCGTCGCACGTTCTCTCTTCTCGTCCCAACGAGAGTGCTGGAAGCTAATCATGGAGGGATGGCACGGGGGAAGGAAGATACGTCACGCGCGCGTCGTGACCTTGAGCACTTTCCTTTCTTTTTTTTCCTTCGAACCCGCGGATTACTTTCAGTGGGATAGCGAGCGAGTGCGCGGGCACGCCGCGCCATCCCGCGGCGGCCGCGGTAACTATTCAAATCACGATGGTCAAATAAGAAAATGGTCATGGACTTTGGCGTTATGGCTAAGTCATTTGGGTTTATGGCATCATTTGTCGAGAGAAGAGCGAGGGACTTCTAGCTCTCTTTGAGAAATAATTGTAAACTCCAGGGCGCGTGCTACTCTATAATGTTTGGCTCACATGCTCTCAGGAGCCTCGACAACCAATCGGCAGCGTTTTCTGACCATGCTCAAAAGGTGTTGCAGGGTCCCTTTAAGGACATGAAAAATAACGCAATGCATGTTCAAACATCAATAGGCACCCTCTTTTTAATAAAAAACAAGGCTTTCGCGAACTTGATAAAAACGGAAGAAGTGACAGTTTCATTCAGTGCCGACTGCGATGTTTTGCGCAGCGTTCACCATAAAATGCACCTTTGTTCGTTGCTCAGGTTCATCGGTGCATTTACGCTGCAGTTGAACACAGTGGAGAAGGCTTGCATATTTTTTAATGGCACGTTTACCCTGAAAAAGGAAACAATAATTGGTTACTGCTGTTCTCACTGCCTACTTTTGGTTAAGTTGCAGCGTTCAGAACGCCGCGTACAGTTCCTCGCGTTAGCGTTCTTTGAGTATGCAATGCTTGTGGAGAAGTCAACGGGGCACAATCCGTATATGTTTCGTTACAAGGTTTTATCTACATAAAGTCTTGCTCGAAGTGTAAGTTGCTCCAACTCACCCTTCACTCGCCAATTTAATTCTCTTCCCGTAGTTATCATACGCTTACTTCTAACATGTGTGTTGATCGACAGTATGACGATACTTGCAATAAAGGAGAGAGAAGTCTATACTCTACAAATTACTGGCAGTTACAAATTACTATAAGCGCTTTTGACAAGTGCAAAGATCACTGTAAATTGTGCAGACCTGAAGAACGAAGGCCTCTTCCAACGGTCTCCTGCATATCCAGTGCAAGTTGATTACATTTTATGCGCGCGAATTTCTTAATTTCATCGCCACACCTAATCCACTGCCGTCTTCGGATGATTTTCCCATCACATGGATTCGTAGCTCCCACTGATCATCGATGCTTGTGCGCATTACGTGACCCGCCGAGGTCCACCTCTTCACAGCATCCGTGGGGAAACCCTCTTTTCTTCATGTTGTCCATCAGTCTCTTCCTTTTGGGTCAAAAGCGCTTACAGGATCAGACGTAGCGGTCTGTATCCCCAACAACATTGCACTGCCCATTCTGCGTTTTTTTATCATTGAATGTTACTGCTTTGATTCCTTGTTCCATCGTATACTGTGCGGTCGAGTTTCTTTGTTATCTTAGAACTTTCAGCTCCACACGTTATGACTGGCAAAACACAATGATTGTACAGTCGCGCTCAATATGTCTTGCTACACGGGAGCGTGTCGACCCACGAGTTCAAAGACGGCGCGTGGCTACAACTTGCCTTAATTTCCGCAGCTAAATTATATGTTCTTATTTGGGAGCATCCCCACGTTGTATGAACTGCGTTCAGTTGTGGAAATAAGGAATAGGGGAAGATATATAAGGGTGATCTTAAAGCTTGGTCTTAAAGTCGCGCACTCCTGGGTTGCAAGTCATATTAAGAGCGACTGTACACTTCCCGTTTCATGTATAATTGGCAATGCCTGGTAAATGCACTCTACTTGCCTGTATTCAGACGGACTGTGTTCATCGTATTCAATCTGCATCCTGAGCGATTCCGTGGTCCTCACCTCGCACTCCGTCTGTGCATCAATATATATTGACTTTAGCGAAATACACTTTTTGTGGGAAAATTCTAGGTGTACCTAATTAGGATTCTCGTACCATCGCGTATGCAATAAAGAAAAGCCTTTTCGCGGAAATGTTTAGGCCCTCCAAGCGGGTGTCGTCATGCAGCAATGCGAAAGCCTGAAAAAGGAAGTATGATTGAACGAGTCATTTCGTTGTGGCATCATTCAGATGCATATTGGCAAGAAAAGGAATAGACGCCAACCAAGGTGAAATGTTCTTTTTCTTAAAAACTCTGGCCGAAACTGTCGAAATAAACACTTCCATTGTTAGTTTTTCACGGAGGATCTACTTCACTGATTGCAACCGCTACGGCCAGTTTCACCACCATGCCTGCATATATATATATATATATATATATATATATATATATATATATATAATATAATATATATATATATAGTTATTACCTTTCGGCCGTGGCACGGCCTTCGTCAGAATAAACTGAAGTACAAGCATGCACCCACTTTTATAGGCACCAACAGGTGGGTGATGTGAATGTACAAAATTTACAGAACAATAACGAAAGAGATATAATACATCAGGCTGGATCAAGGCCATGAACAAGCGCTTGTAACGATCAGCCATGGACCGCACTAGTCTCGATGCTTGCACGTGAAGAGAAAAGATGATAGCGATCGTTCTATAATCAAACTTTTTTACAGATGTCTTAGGCACATTTCATTCAGGGTATGACAAAAATGCGAACATGAAGACATCGCAGAAAGGCACGACACTTTTCCTACGCTCTCGTTAATGCCGGGCGATACAGTGTTAAATTTATGGATTAGAAAGGATTCTCGAACTTCGCGATTACACACACACACACACACACACACACACACACACACACACACACACACACACACACACACACACACACACACACACACACACACACACACACACACACACACACACACACCACACACACACACACACACCACACACACACACACACATATATATATATATATATATATATATATTATATATATATATATATATATATATATATATATATATATATATATATATATATATATCCAGTATGCACCTATAATGACTGCAATAGACAATGAAGCCAAGTACAGGTCGGGGCATTATTTGCCGTCTATAATGGTATTGTGATAATTTTGATATATATCTACAGACAATAAATTGGACGAAAAGACAACTTGCCGCTGGTAGGGACCGAACCTACAACCTTCGGACAAAGTGCCCGATGCTCTACCAATCGAGCTACAGTGGTGGTCGTCCTCCCGTCCTCTTTATTTGGTATTTCTGTGCATGCAAACTTGGAAGTGTTCGACATAACGGCGAATGTGGAACACTTTTTTTTTTGCGAGCTGACCTCACGTAGCACGTGATCTTTTTTTTTACGAGCTGGCAGGTAGCTGGCATACTACCTGAAGGCATCAAGTCTGCCGGAACGAGATCCTATAGCTATGAATGGACGAACAGCCTGCCTCGGTGGTCTAGTGGTAATGGTGCTGGACTGCTGACCAGAAGGTCGCGGTATCGAATCTTGGATGCGGCGGCCGCATTTTCGATAAAGGCGAAAATTCTTGTGGTCCGTGAGTTTAGATTTAGGTGCACGTTAATGAACCCCAGGTGGTCGAAGTTTCCGGAGCCCTCCACTAAGGCGTCCCTCATAATCAGATCGTGGTTTCGGGACGTTAAACCTCAACAATTGAATTGAATGAACGAAGGAAGCGAAATTGATCAAGGGCTCGTTCTCTTTATTATGTTATATATGTTGTATCAAAGCAGATTTCACTGGCGGTCACTGCAGCAGCAAGTACGTAATAGAATGAAGTAATCCTATTTGTCATTGGACAGCGTCCAAAACGTTTTTCGCGCGCTTTATTTACCGCGAAACAGATAGTGTTTATCTAGATCATTCTGCGCACCTCATGCTTTTCTACCCCATTGTATAGGGTAAGTGATGCAATGTTTATGAGGTACCGCTGAAATGAGTGGGGTGGTTTAACTTACCTTGAACGCCATTCTCAAGCCACCGTTATCGGCAATGTTCTCCCCTAGCGTATTTTGTCCATCTAGCTGTAATTATTATGCGCCCCGTAGGACGTGAGTAGGTCAATGCACTGCTCAGAAGGTACGGACCACTAAGCAAAAGGCTATTAGTACAGGCTACTATACACAAAAACGTTAACCGTGCTTGCTTCTTCGCGTAATTCAGCATACATTGGGCGAGACCGTATTGCAGCGTAATGAAGAAATCGGTTTCCACGAATTTCACGCCAGAATGTAGTACTCATGTTTGTAGTAATAATGCAGGACGGTAAATGAATCATTTGTGGCCGATGTGAGCTTGCGATAATTTTTGTGTGTTCATTCTAAAAAGAGACAGGGCGTGCAAACACGGACACAAGAAAGAGATCAGGACACCACAAACGCGTGTGTTGCCGTAAAATGTCACCTACAAATCAGCAGTGTTATTTCTTGCAGCAACAATGAAGCTTCTCTAAGTATGCCTCTTTATTACTTTCATTAAATATGCATATCATCACCATCATCATCATCGTCGTCAAAAGCAGCCTCACTACGCCCATTATAGGGCAAAGGCCTTTCCTATACGTTTTTCCAAACGACACGGTCCTGTTCTTACTGCGGCAACGTTATCCCCGGAAACTTCTTAATCTCATCTGACCCCCCCCCCCCCCAACATCCTGTCTCCCCCTCGCGCGTTTGCCTTCTCTTGGAATCCAGTCCGTCAACCTTAATGACCATCGCTTATCTTGCCTTGGCGCTAAACACCCTGTCCAAGCCCATTTCCTCTTTATTTCGAATATGTCCTTAACACCCGTTTGTTCCCTGACTCACTTTGTTCTCTTCTTGTTCTTTAAGGTTACACCTGTCATAACATAGCATACGTTATATCATACGCACTTGTCCGAGGTTAAAGATAACTCTTGGTGGGAGTTGGCTTAGATTGTAGTGTTAACGTTGCAATAAGAAACACCCACTCATATTCATAGGACCTAGACAATTTCAGGAGAGGCTTAGAAAGTATATCGGTAACCTATAGAAACACGTTAATGATTGAATACCATAAGCGAATTCATATAAGCAGGATTCGTTCGAGGCTTTGCTTTCCCCAGCCTCTGCATCGCCGGCCTCTTGAATAGCCCTTGCCTAAGCTATTCGTTGATGTTCTTCAAAGTTCGAAGTTGATGTTCTTTTGAAGTTCGAAGCAAGCGACTATATAATGCAGAAAGTGAGGCGAGAGATGAGAATGCTACGGGTGCTCCTACATGCTAAGGAGATCGAGTGATCGACCGTCGTCCTGTGTATATAAGTATCCATTCATTTCCTTTCTATCGTCATTCAACATTTTCTTTTTCTCCCGTTTCTTCTGTTCTTATACTTCAGTGCAGAAAAGCAGGCTATATGGCATTGTCCACCAGTTAAAGCCGTTTTTTTTCCTACTTTTCCTGTAAAGATTATGTTGTTCTGTGACAACAACATGCCTTTATTGATGTCCTTTCATAATATATTGCTATATGCACATAATAAAGACTTCGCTGTGGGCAGTAGATATCCACTATACATATTAGAAACTCAATTGAATTTACTCATTTCAGACACATTTCACATTCAGTAGCAATCAAACATAATTAACTAAAAGAGCAATCTGCCCCATGTACTCTCTGCATCCTGTGGCACAAATCTTTAGGGATTATCGCAACAGCTTACCGGCGTGCCAGTCGTATTGTCCGTGATGTTTCCGTATTGGTACTGGAAGCACCGAGATTTCCGTACAAACTTCTCGAGCGTTTCGCTAGACCACCAGTCTTGCAGCCTTCCGTCCCCATCAAACTGGCTTCCTTCAGTAGGTTGGAAAAGACAATTGTTGAAGACAAATAAATGGGAGGAATAAGGCAAAGCATTCGTGCCTGAAACGAAGCCGCGCACGACACCAATAATCAAGAGCAGTAGCCTATTTGAAATCATCGATGTGCGAGAACTGCAACTGCGTAGAGACTATCGATCATCTCTTGTGCCGCTGTCCCCAATTTCAACAACAACGCCGCAGTGTGTGTCTTGAGGAGACTCGATGATCGGCCTTTTACTGAAGGAAATATCTTGGGGGCCTGGTCGCATAGCATATCAGTCCAGAAAGCCATATGAACCCTCGTGCAGTACTTGAAGGTAACAAAATTTAGCGACAGCGTGTGTTACACTGCACTGTGTGTGTGTTGCGAAATGTGCCTCTCTTTCTCTCTCTCTCTCTTTCTCTATTTGAAATTCGTTGCAGGAGGAATATATCGAGAAGAGAGCGCCGATAGCCACTTCTTAGCGTCAGTGTTTTCATCCTGTGGTTTCAACCATAAAATAGATTCTTCTGAATATTGAAAAGTGAACAATAAAGCATGGTTAGAGCAACAGTACCAAGCATTCGCATTCGTTTAGTTCACCTGTAAGCTCTCGCATATAATCGGAGCTTAAAAAAGATTGCAGCGAAAATATAGCGAACCTTTCAAGTTGTGCAAAATGCAATTCCTAGGTAGCATTTCAAATGTAGACCATTTACGATAAACTGGTTGCATAGAACTATAATTTGGGCCAAATGGTCAATATAGGTGGTTTTATATTCCACAATTATCCAGCAAGGTTGACATTAACGGCAATATAGCTGTCAAATCAGCGAGAGATTTCGTTTCCCAAAGTCGTATGTTGTCTGCCGTGTTCAAATATAAACGTGTGTATTTGTATATTTGTTCAAGTGCCACCCAGACAACTTGAAAAGATCTTTTCCATTACTGTTCAACACGTCGACTTACGCAATGTTCGTTTCGCGAAAAGCAAATAACGAATCGCCGTTGAAGTAAAGTACAAATATATAATAATGCAATCTAGTTACTCACCTTGGTCATCAAAGCCGTGGGACATTTCATGTCCGATTGTCATGCCCATGCTTCCGTAGTTAATGGCTCTGTCGTAGTGATAAGTGAATTTTTTTAATGTGCCAAGAAAAGTCACTAGTGAATGTTGAAACATTCTGATAAGCTTTTAATAGACTGTTTCATGCTTGTGAAGCTTTTCATCGATGGCTCCTAAGTATTGATTTCTGGCCATGTCGTATTCGTAAACGTTTTCGATCACGGAGTGCGAATGCCTGGCATACAGCCTCTTCCATGAAGAACTGCAGCGTATAGGAAATGATAAGACGCGAACTGACAACCTGCCACTGCCGGCGATGGGCAAGCTGAATGAGAAATAAAAATACTCGGATAGATGGCCAGCCCCTCCATCAAGTGCAAATTCTAATGTAGCTGGAGTTCGCAGGAGTGCTTTGGCCGACTGTCAGAGCAAGGAACGGATTCCGAGCACGAGCGGCGATTCCAAGCCAAGCGCTGATGATGACGACCCACTAGTGTTCGTCGTCTTTGTGAGATAAATTCAACATTCTGCAAATTGATGACCTGTGTCTAGGCCACGCCAGGGACAGTAGAGAGATCCTGTCTCTGGATAACTTACCGGGCTTGCCGTGTCGCCCAGAGTTGGTTCTGATCCGAGCTACCGTAAAGTCCCGAGCAAGCGTCCCCCTACCTTTTTCTGGAGATTTGAAATATCCGCCAATGACCAAGCAAGCGCCCTCCCTCTGCCCTCCCGCCATTTTCACTGCTTCATTCACTCTTTTTCTTTGCATGACGAGGATCACTAACGACACTGAATGCATGCCTATGCAATAACGCATTTCATTGAAAGCACGCGCGGCTCTTCCGCCGCCATCTTGAATTTTGATCTGTGACCGAGCCAGCCCCCCCCCCCCTCCAAATTTTGTCGGTTTATCTTTCACAGTAGAGGGGGGGGGGGCGCTTGCTCGGGATTTTACGGTAGCCAGTGCGGCTCTACACCGCGAGCCTGGTTAATCTGAGGGGACCGCAATTTTTTTCTTCTGAACTATCTGGAAATCTCAGCGTATATGTTCCAGGGTGGCTCCTCTATCATCACGTAATTTACACTTGGCCTCAGAGTATAGTTCTGAGAACACGCGGTTAAGATGCACCGGTTTCGTGTAAGTTCTGGTTTGAGGGCGCCTCGAGTCAACCGCCTCCGACCTGTCCAATATTGGGCTAGGAGGCGGTTATAATATGCACCTCGACTTTCTATGGAATTTAGCAATGTCACTGAATGAGAAGAGTCTAGCCCTATCCTTCCGATCCATCTCCTTCCTCGGCTGTGCACATTTACTCTATCATGAACATTCGCCATAAGTGTTACACGTGCAGTCTAAAAAGCGAATAGGAGATATGCGGGACACTGTGCTTCAAGTCCGAAGCCTGGTGATTTCAGTGGGTTCTGCAAATGCACAAGAAAATGACTATTTTCAATGCTTTTTTACTGTTTCCGAGAGTTGGCTTAGATGGTACGTTGCTTGCTTATGAAACATAACTATAACATGACGAGCACATACAAAAAAATGCACGAACGCTCGAACAGCGCCCGTCATGTGGCTTTCGTCTTTAAATTTTTTGTCTTTGTGATCTAGGAAGTGACGCTTTATCGCGCTTCTGTACACGTGCAAAATAAACCAAGGCTGCCACGGCACTGTGTGAAAGCACTCCTACATGCACAAAAGCTGCAAAAGAAGAGGCGACGCGGATTTGACTCTGTGTGTGCATTTTCTAAGCAATGGACTGGCGCCATCAGATCGAAATAACGAGACGAGTGTTAACGAATTCACAAGACTGCTACATTTTCATATCGTAAGCTGTCTTGCCAACGTCAATTCCCAAAAAAGTAAGGACGCACGTTACCTTGGAAGTCCGGATTCGTAGAATGGCTTCTGCAGTATTGCCGAAGGATACACTGCGAAAAAAAAAAAAAGAAGTGCATGAGCATCTTAATCAGCACAGACTACTCGAATAAACGCCCTAGATTAATGTTCAAGGCTTTTTTGAATTTGGTAGCATTGACGAAAAAGCTTGGAGTACTTCCGCTGGTATCTCTCTTCTGCGTATTCACAATGGTTCGGTGAATTGGTATTCCAGCAGCAGTTAAAGTTTGAAATGTTTCCTTGTGGCGGTATACGTTCTGAATGACGAAGGAGCTAGGAGGCAGTTTACTGCGGAAAAGCGTAAAAAAGGCTAGGGAAGTCGGTGTTGCGTCTATAGTTGATTAAGCCTCAGACCGTTGTTGTCCCTCCCCCAGAATATGCGTAAATGCTCCATCCAATGGCGCTTACTCATTTTCATGACGTCAAGGAGTTGTCGAGTGTTTCAAATGGTTCAGTCTTGACTTATACAGAACCATATTTTGACTTAGACTACTGCCAACGATTCTCAGTGAATGCACGTACAAAGGTAGCTTCCTTTACATGCAGTGGAATGTAACCATGTAATTTCGAGGCTGGGCTAATCAGGCTTGCAGATACAACTGGCGGTTTTAAAACTGATTGGAGTGTACGTGCCCTTTTTATGGCGTAGACGTGCATGAAAGCCTACCCGGCGAAAGGATAAAGGTATCTGTATACTTACGCATTTCGTTGTTGCTGGGATTGTAAAAAGCGTTCACCTCTGCGGCGCTGGCAACCCAACTGCGTTTACGACAAAAAAAAAAAAAGAAGACGTGAATATTCTTCTATGACTCCAGTACACTTCGTGGCTTTACTAATGATCTGTTCTGCAAGCGGTTTCCAATACGCATGGTATGTGCTTTAGAAATTTACAAATTCGCTTCACTTCCTTCAGCTACTTCGGCAAACCCAAGCACGTCCATATATGATAATTATAACTGATATGTAGACGACAAGCACGCCCGCTTTCCAAGGTGTGTATGTCACCACGAGTCTTTTTTTTTTTTTGCTACGTTGTCAAAAGTGACACCACGCTCATGACTGCATTCCGCATTTCGCTTATTGTAAGCTCTGTTATTTTCGTCGCTTTTTTCCCATGTAAAGTCCTCCATGTGATTTTGTACTCACACTAAGTTTTTTGCTGCAAAAGTGCGCATCCATGTTCAAACAGTGAAAACAGAGGGGCCCCAACTGTTTACCCACCTTCAAACTTGTGGTCGATAAGTTTTGCTAGATCGCAAGTTTCGAAATCGTGAAGATTGAAAATTGGATGAGGCTTACGAAAAGCACGTGTTTAAAATCTCGGCCTATTACCTTGTGTTTGTCGTACGGGAGACGCAGTTTCTCGTAGGCGATCCTGTTGTTGTTGTCTTCTATGTACAGCCACATTCGTGCGAAGTGATCAGAGGTGTTGAGTACGGGCACCTGAAATAAACAAGGATTATAGCACATGCTCTGATTCACAATTTCATACATGTGACTTATACTAAGGAACGCTAAACGAGAGGACAAGGAAAGACAATGCGAAGGTGCCTGTGTACTGTCTTTCCTTGCCCTGTCACCCGCCACGGTGGTCTAGGGGTAATGGTGCTCGACTGCTGACCCGCAGGTCGCGGGATCGAATCCCGGCCGCGGCGGCCGCATTTTCGATGGAGGCGAAAATGGTAGAGGCTCGTGTACTTAGATTTAAGTGCACGTAAAAGAAGCCCAGGTGGTCGAAATTCCCGGAGCCCTCCAATATGGCGTCTCTGATAATCATATCGTGGTTTTTGGGACGTCAAACCCCAACAATTATTATTACATTCATTGTCTTGTCGATAAGTCACATCTATGTGTCAACAAGCTCAATCGTAAAGCTTTCAGGAATCGTAGCCGTATGACTTGGCAAGTGCGTGGAGCTACCATCATCGCAGCATGAGGATCAGCCTATTTCACGCTCACTGCAAACTATGGAAGGCCACTGCGGGGGATTGCCGATTAGCACGTTCTTGTGTCATTCGAATAGTTTGAATGGCAGACTGGGCGTGTTGGTTCAGCATATTTGAAGTGTAAGGCGTGACGACGACAAAGAACGAAAGAGAGGCGCTCCGTGTGTGTGTGTGTGTGTGCTCTCCCTTTTGTCCGTTATAGTCGCCGCGCCTTACACTTCAAATATATGTCGAATAGTTTAGTAACCGATCGCGATACGTCACATATATGGGACAGGAATATCATGCATGTTCTCTATAGTTAACGGTAACCCAATTGTTTTATCGAGCTCTGCATGAGTGTGATGCGAACAGATTTGAGATTTTATCTCATAAGAAAAAAATTGGATAGCGATATGAATAAAGCTTTCTCAAAGACTCAATAGGTAAAATCATGTTTCGGAAGCAGTGAGCAAGGTATTTCGTAAAGAGGGTCGTGAATATCGCTGAATCTGGGATTTTAATCTGGCCTTGGATGCCCTTTTCGTAGCTGTTAACACAAAATACACGTTATTTTCACAAAGAGGAATTGGAAAAGCTACTTCAATTTGAAGGAATTACGTTTTTTTTTTCTTTCTTTCACAACGAACGGAAAACACGTTACTGCCTCACCATGTTGATTACAGGCACGAATTATGATGGACTGTCTGTAAATATGCGAAATTTACGCAACTTTATTCCAAGGCACTCGACATTTTGTTGCAAGCGAGACGGCGTGTTAAAGTGTTCATTTGCGTGGTTCGAGTGATTAGTCGCAGAGTGTAATTAAAGCACTATTAATTCAAGTCACACATGTCTTTCAATAGAAAAAGAACAAAATATTTCGAACGGCTCGTCGAACATGGTGTTGGGCCTTCAACAAAGTGGTCATACGTGGTCCATTGAAGTTCAATGAGAACACATTTAATATGCCGGACGTTCAGTTCACAGATTGCGCACGCAAACTGTTAGTTGCTCTGATTCTCTTCAGTGACTTTCGAGCATCGCTTTTAGCAATTTGTGTTTATTTTGTGTTTGTACATGTCTAATCACAGCATTTAATGCTTGCTCGACGTTTTCGCTTCTCCACGATCGACATCTCTCATTTATATTCTTCGAATTCGGGATCCAACCGAGAAACCTTACTTACATATTTGTAACTTTCTTGCAAGAAGGTGATGTTCAGGACTTCTTCCGGATATCCAATTTTCAATCTCATTTTGTCTAACTGAAATGCAAGAATTATGTTGGCCTGAGCATCATTGGAGAGCCAACCGACTTCCTCCTGTGTAATACATTCCATGCATAACAACTCGAACCGTATATGGATGGTGTTTAAACAGTATACTGCTGTCAGTAAATATGTCATTGTTTTTCCGGAGGCTGATCGCCATAATCTTAGTTTAATGTAAATAACACTGCAAGCTTTTGTTCTAGAAATGATAAGCGACTTCGTAGATGCTTTCTGGCACAGTGCCGGAAAGTGCCTTATTACTCGGCCAAAAAGAAGGAACTTGAGTGTCGCTAGTATATAATTATTGTAATGGCATTCACTGCAATCGTTAGTTTGAGTGGACGCCTGGTGATCCATCATTCTTGAGACGGCTGGAGGAGCACATACGAGTGAATCTTAATTGTATTGGTTGAAATATCGCGCTTGTTATAGTGAATACATCACAAATAGAATCATTTATATGGACTATTTCACGGGTGGGTTTTGGTGCCGCCGTGTCCGGCTGTAGCCTTGCGGTTCTGTATCTTTATATAAACTAACAGTGCTACGGTAACGCATGCGCATGAGAATGATTGGATGGGTGCCTTTGACAGTTCATGACCATATTAATTGAAATCGCGATATAAAAGCAAAAGAAAACATTCGTTTAACAGCCCAGGGTGGCGGTGCCCATGTGTCTTGTGTAAAATAGCCTATAGGTTTCGATTCTGTGTTGAGGACACATTCACTATCGCCGTTGAACGTTTATCTTTAATATATGTGATGTTTGTCAGATTTGTCAGATTATCAGACCAGGTTATCAGAGACACCTCGTGAGCGGATCGACAGGCACGTCATGCGATTGCTTTGATACCGCGTAAAAACCACTTCCGGTTTCAGTGATGACGTCAAGAGCCTCCCTCTTCAGGTCACAAAAGGTAAAATGGGTGAATAATTGCTCTTTATCCGCAGGAGCTTAGGCTTTGTGCCGCAGTTATGGCGGCGACAGGTAAGTACAAAAAAAAAAGCGAGCAGGTAAAGCTTGAAACGAGATTTTTGTGTTCGAGTTCTTACTCCCTTAATTGAAGATTATTCAACTGGTACCTTGTCCAATGCGGCGCCTCTGGTATTGTTGTCCATCCAAACACTTTTGTTGAGGTCATCGCGGAACACATTTGTAATATTATTGACGTACTCGGTAACCTAAAAAAGACAGAGTATTACTGCGGCATTAAAATAAAGCACACGGATGTGTTACACACGCACGCACATGTCATAACGATTTCTGAAGTCAGAGCGTACAAATGCAGCGATCCGTAAGAAGACGAATCTGCATATTTCGAAATCTCGCTATTGAAATGTGTATTGATATTATTCACAAACCAGCAACACGTCGTTTCGCCTATAAGCAAATGTCTCATACAACAACGCCTCTTCCGACGTTGGTCTGTTGTTTTAATTATTGATATATTTTATAGGAGGCGCTGGCGCTTTCATTGTCGCCTGTTATTGCATGTGAAAAATAAAAAAAATAGATGGCACAATAAATACTAAGATTAATTGGAAAATAGGGGAGTCAGAAGTCTCAAATGTTTGTGAAGTTCTGCAGGCGAGTAAGGAGAGGCCCTGGAGAAAAGAAACGGGCGCTGTGGAACAGTTCTCCAAGCGAGTAGTAATGGACGAGGGTCTGGTAAGACGCACATAATTTCTGCATGTGTCTATGTAATAAAAGCATTTGAGCACGCAGCAAAATCAAATGCGAGCTACACACATATAGAGAAGCGATATTAACGGCCGAGCCGGCCGAGCTGTTTACGTTTTAGGTTTGCTACGAATTGTTAACAAAAGCTATCATCATCATGAACGGCCTTTGTATAGCGTCTCGCGTCGCCTAGCACCTGGAACAGCTGCGCCCAGCGCGTTCTACGCAATAATTCGGCCGGCGTGCGCTCTCCCGCTGGGCCGATTTGTCCGGCGTGAGATGCAATAACTCGGATGGGCGACAGAACGAGTACACAGAGAGAGAAATATATATATATATATATATATAATATATATATTATATATATATTATATATATATCTATATATATATATATATATCTATATATATATATATATAGAGAGAGAGAGAGAGAGAGAGAGAGAGAGGGAAAGAATGGGAAGAAAGAGAAAAATAGAAAGACAGAGAAAGACACAGACAGCGAGAGAAAGAGATAGTAAGGAACAAACACAAGAAAAGAGATAGAAAAAAGAGAGTAAGACAGAAAGAGAGAGAGAGAAGAGAAACAGACAGAGAAAGGGATGCGAGAAATACAGAGAGAAAGGAAGAGAGGAAAGAGGAAAAAAACATAGAAAAAGTGAGAAAAAGACAAAAAGAAATAGATATAGAGAGAAAGAAAAATAGAAGGAACAGACCAAAAATCACCATCTCCGCTAAAGGGAACATGAGGCGATGCGAAGCAGCGTGTCGGCATGTCGAGCCCGCGTTTCAGAGGGAAAGTGGAGAGGAGGAGGGGAAGTGGAGAGAGAAAGTGGGAGAGGGAGAAATGAGAGAGGGGAGGGGAAGAGATGAGGGGACAGTGGGAGAAGGAAGTGGAGAGGGTGAAGTGAGAGAGGGAGAACGGGGAGGGGAAATTGGGAGAGGAGGTGCGTGGAGAGGGATAGCGCATGCGCAGTAAGGGTGGTCACGTCGCACACCACCACCACCGGTTTGAACTCCGCCATAAGATGTTTCGCATCTAAAAAGAGATACAATAGTTATTCGTTGCTCCGCTATCGCAAACACCAAGACCAGCAGAGCAGGGGGAAGTCAATAAAGTAGTACCAAACTACACACTTAGTCGAACTTTTTGCTTGGCTTCATCGAACTCCACTGGTCAACCGGCCACGTTCACGAGCCTCCGGATCTTGATTTCCTCGCCTACTCGCTTCCGTCAATCTAAACTGGGGATATTCGGCGACACTTTGTTTCAGCTTCCCCATAGCTCTCGTTTCAGGATCGCGTCGCTATCGCGGCTTCGGCTCACGATTAGCTTCTCGACGGCGCTGCAATCGAGGGGCTTCCTTATCGGGTGTCCTGACGGTACTCTTCGCCATTGCTAAGCCAGCGCCTCCTCTATTTATATAGGCGGCTTTGACTAAGCGAGCGCCACGTCACTTCTTTTTTCACTGCCAGAAAGAGGGCTATGCAAACGCCACGTCAAGCCCGCGCGGGCGTCCAGGTTCTGTAGGAGAGCAGTGACGTGGACTAACCCTTATCCCCCGCTAGGCTCCGCCCACCCTCGCCACACCGCTTCATCTCTCCCGCTAAGCCCCGCTCCTCCTCTCCACCTTGCATCCGCTCTCCCCCAGCTCGGCGAACTTCCGCACGACGGAATGGAAAACCTAGCGACGTCCTAACAGCTCTGCTGTAAAGAAAAACAAAGAGAAAGAGAAAGAGAGGACGAAAGAAACAGACAAATAAGGAGACACAAGGAAGGCCGTCCATCTCCGTTGTTCCTTCAGGCTTGGGACCACTAGCACGAAGCCACCTTAATCTTTATATATGCTAAGTAGCTCGCGTAGACCACAGACCGATGGTTGACTTAACCATTTTGGAATGGCGTCCTGAGAGGTCATCGCGGATGAAGACGACGAAGGCATTGCTCAAATTCTTGAAGAGAACAGACTTGCACCAGCGGTGTTGGGCCGATGGCGATATTGTGACTGTGTGTGCGCTCCCCCTCTCCCTCTTTCTCTCTACCTCTAACTTTCAAACACTCCCGTGCCTTTCCCTAGTGTATGGTATGGCACCAGTTCTTCTAGGCTGGTTAACATCCCTGCCTTTCCTTTCTATCCTGTTCCTTCCTTCCTACATGTCATTCAGGAAAGGTAACAGTGGCCTCAACCGCGAATGCTCAGTACGTGTTATTGGCTCTGTGTTCTTCGTAAGAGCTTTAAAAGACACGACGGGTCCTTTCGTTACTTTTATTGTTGACCGTGGGACAGCTACTCTTTTCAGAGCTAACAGTACAACAGTCTACCAAAGTTAACTTAAGTTAACCGCTGAGGACCAAGCCCATAGTTGTGGATTCGCTGTGGATGGCGAGTTTTTTTTTTTTCGTCTACTTTAGTTAATTTCCATTTAGGTCACTTGCTACAATTCAGTTTTAATAATTGCGAAAAATTCCATGGAATACATTGCTCACATAGATAAAAGAGCACTCATGTGGAGTACTCTCTGCATGTGTGTCGATGCACATGCGTTTTAATTAGCTTATTTGTTTTGTCATATTTGTGCGTATCTATTACACCAGGGGTCTCAAACAACGGCCCGCAAACCTCTGAATTGCGGCCCGCGCCGGCTGGCAGGTGACAGTCTTCGTCCCATACATATAAAATTTTTTAAATAAATATGCTCATGGGCTACACAGACGTGACTGGTTTCAAGCATCTTATTTTTTTTCTTTTCCTGAGGCACCCATGGATCCACCATGTGTTATAACATAAGCGTAGAACAAGAACTCCATATTTAAGGATATATATATATATATATATTATATAATTTTATTATACTATATATATAATATATATATATATATATATATATATATATATATACGTGAACGTGAGTAGTTATTTCGGGAAGGAAAAAAAATTGTGTGCTAGAGGGGCTTCGCGCTTTGGGCACGGAAGTGAAACTGTGTCGCGTTAAATAATTTATATAAAATTACTGGTTTGAGCAATTATCGATTCTTTTTCCTTTAGGTCAAGGCGCTGTCATTTCATAACTATAATAATTTATTCATTTTTGTTTTAACTTTCACTATTTTTGGCTTCGAGGAAAAATTGCAAAATGCTGCATGTCTAGCGCTTTTTAGAAAAAGAACATGTTTTTTCGGGAGTAATGTATTCACATCGTGGGTTTTATAGGTCCTATAATAAATAATAAAAATACTGCGGGAGCGAACGAGGCCGAAACATTGCCACAATATGGTGTCAAAGTTGGGAAAAATGGCATTTTGACTCATATTGAGGCTTCATTTTCGTAATGTAGCTGTCCAAGTAAAAATGTGGCCTATACATCGTTGTGTAGTATGTTTTGTTGGTATTACACGCAGAAAGTTAGAAAAGAGTAGTTTTTGTTTTAGGCGAGAAAAAAAT